>NC_090233.1:40140341-40440341 GCF_024489055.1 Chanodichthys erythropterus | reverse complement strand
AAATTCCCACCACACTTGCAGGTTGTGTGACTCTTAAAGTGACAGCAGCCTAATAAATTTGCTGCACTCTAATATTCATTAAAAACAAAGTTCAGTAGTTTAAATAGTTAATTTTGTTATAATTTAGTAATAATTTTAATTAAATAATAAATAGTTATTTGTGCTTCTGTTTGTAATTTGTTTTATTTTTTATTTTCTTGTCTTCTTAATTTTAGTCTTTGAAATTAATTTTAAAACCCCCACCCCAAAACTTCAGGCCCATTACAGGATGCATGACACACACACACACACACACACACACACACACACAAAGCAACAAGTTTATACTATATGATGATGTGTACGTTTTTCCCCCCATGTTTTGAGACATGCTAATTTAATGTTATGCTCTCTTTCCTAGCAAAATAAGAAGACTAAGAAGCAACATGGAAAGAAAAAAGACAGTGGCGGGAAAGCTCAAAGCGTTATTATAAAAGAAAGAAACAGCTTAAAGCTGTACTAGACACAACACCATCTAGTGAGGAAGATGATTCACTTCAGCTTATTTAAGTTATTGAAGAAGCAAATGAAGTTCAAGAAAATCCCAAAAGAACAGCCATTCTTGTCTCAGCAGGTAAATGTCCCAGAAATAAAATAAATAAATTAAATTAAATTAAATTAAATAAATAAATATATAAATAAATATATGTATATATAAATAATATATATATATATAAAAATCCAGTTTCCAATTTTGTCAAATCTGTTTTAAAGGTTGACTGAACTTTCAAATGTAGAAGTCAACATTAAAAAGACAAATTTATTGTTAATTTAGTAGGAAAAACTTATATTATTAAAATATTAAAAAGAAAGAGCTTAAAATGTCAGGCTTTATGGTCAGGTGCAACTAATAGTCTGCTGACTTTTGTAACATTATTAATGTAGACGTTATGGCCCGGTTTCACAGACAGGGCTTAGATTAAGCCAGGATTAAGCCTTAGTTAGGGCATTTAAGTAGCTTTCATAAACATGCTGAAAAAAAAAAAAAAAAACATTACTGGTGTCCATCTTGAGACAAAACAATGGCAGTGACATATTTTAAGTAGGGCTATCAGCAGATTAAAATTTTTAACGCTGATTAATCACACCCTTATCTTGAAATTAAGCATACACCATTTATCTTGTTTAACATGTTAATTTTTATCATTTGCATTATCCAGCAAAATAATCTGTCTCACCCACTGGAGCCCCATCAATAGGGCATACTGAATACCTCTGAAGTAAACTAACCCTGGAACAGAAACGTTTCCGGAGCAGGTTATGGCAGGTTATGTTCAGAGAGTAATTTGCTATGGCTACTTACATACACTGAAAGTTATCTCCTTTTTTGGAATAGAAACGTTGAGGTTATCCGCTTATTTATACCTTAAACATACCTGTTAGGGCTGGGCGATATATCGAATGCTTTTGTCATGTGCATTTCGTCAGTAAAGCAGGTTCCCTGATTACCGCTAAATCGCCATCACCTGCTTTCAAATGGAGCACCATTTAATAGACAGAGCCGTAGTTCACTGACAATTAAATTAACGGGAATTAATGGGAATAAACAGAGAATTTGCAAAATTCCTGGTTAGCCTATGACAGGGTACTTATGTAGTTGAAAAGAACATCTTGCAGCATAATTTTGGTTAAAACAACCGTATTTAATATAATTTTAGTTGAATTTTTAACCTGAGATTCACACAGCACACTACTTACTGCAGGGCCATTGAGGCCACGCCCCCTGCATGTACTGTGCATTCTCCCAGTCCATAGCATGCACATTTGATCAAAAATACAGAAACTGTAATATTGACAAACATAACTACAATTTAAAATAATGATTTTCTATTTTGATATACATAAAAATATAATTTATTTCTGTGATGCAAAGCTACAATTTCAGCATTATTTCTCCAGTCTTCAGTGATCCTTCAGAAATCTATATGATATGATGATCTGATCCTTTATCAATGTTGGAAACATTGGTGCTGCTTAATTCTTTTATAACCTGTGATACTTTTTTTTAGGATTTTGAATAAAAATTTAAAGAACAGCATTTATTTAAAATAGAAATCTTTTGTAACAATATACATTACCGTTCAAAATTTGGGGGACAGTATTTTTTTTTTTTTTTTTTTTGAAAGAATTTAATACTTTTATTCAGCAAGGATGTGGGAAATTGTTAAATAAAAGTGATATTAAAGTGATATTGTTAGAAAAGATTTCTATTTTTAATAAATTCCATTCTTTTTAACTTTTTATTAATAAGTGAATCCTGAAAATAGTATTACAGGCTCCAAAAAATATTCAGCAGCACAACTGTTTCCAACAATGATAATAACGGAGTATCAAATCAGCATATTAGAATGATTTCTGAAGGATCATGTGACATTGAAATAAATAACACAATTGTTGCAATAAAAATATATTTATTTGACATATTTACTGAATTAGAATTAATTGAATGCGAAAAATAAATAACTTATGTTATGACCAAACAAAATGTTTATATTTGTTTTTATATGATACTTTTTATGTAAATATTATACATTTATATCAATTTCCTAAAATTTCCAATTAATTCCCATAAATTCCCATAAATTCCCATAAATTCCTGCTAAGTTTCCAAATTGGAATATTTCCAAAATTCCCCAGGTTAAGTTCCCGTGGAATGTTTCCAGAAATTTACCGGAAACTTTCCACCCCTTTGCAACCCTAGTTGCATATCATCTGGCTATACAGCAGTGTTCCGTTCAGTCTGTATTTCGGATTGTTTTCTCTTCAGAAACAATCACAGAATATAATGTCTCAGGTGTGACCGATAGCGAAAGCACCAATAACACTACGTCTGGCAATCATGGTAGACCAATCGTTGCAGCAATCAGGGAGTCCCGCCTCCCTGTATATAAATTGCAGCAACCTGCCGTTTCTTCATTCTCGCTTTCTTCCCCATGAAAGACTTTCAGAAGCTGTCCTCAGCAGATTTTGGGAGTTATTTGCTTAACAGTTTACAGATGGAGCTGCAAGGTAACGTCCCAAACACAATACATTCCTCACGTTTGTTGAGTGACTCTCAGTTAGAGCGAGATAACGCACGCATTGTGACAAGCAAGGTGGGCCATGAGCCATGAAAGAACGGTGTGAGGCCGGTGGCGTGATTGCTAAAGGATTAGTTCACTTTCAAATGAAAATTACCCCAAGCTTTACTCACCCTCAAGCCATCCTAGGTGTATATGAGTTTATTCTTTCTGATGAACACAAACTGAGAAATATTACTAAATATCCTGACACAATCGAGTTTTATAATGACAGTACGCATTACCAAACGAGTATGAGCTAAAGAAAGTGTCTCCATCCACATCAATCAATCATAAACATATTCCACACAGCTCCACGGGGTTAATTAAGGCCTTCTGAAGCAAAGCGATGCATTTGTGTAAAAAAATTAACAAGTTATGAAGTACAATATCTAGCTTCCGCCAGACCACTTTCAGTAATCTTCTTACGAAGAAAGTGTAAAACTCTAGCAGTTCAAAAAGCTTACGCTACATCCTATGCCTTCCCTATTCAACTTACGGGACTGTCATGATGCCAGTTCTGTTTTTATGTAATTTGAACATGGAAGGCACTCAGACAGAGGATGAGGACTTCAATTCACTGTAAAACCTCCTGTGTTCAATGAAGTGGTCATTTCAATGGCCCAAGGGGAAGCAGGTCAGCTTTTAGAGAAAGAAATATCCTCTAATAAGAATGATTCCAACGGAAGAGTAACAAAATTTCTCCCGTTATTTTGTGATTCCCAAAAGAGGGGAAGGTCTCAGTCCCATTTTGGATTTTCCTCAACAAACACCTCGGAAAATACAAATTCAAAACGCTTTTGCTCAGAACTTTGTGTCAAAATATTTATCAAGGAGATTGGTTCACCTCAGTGGATCTCCAGGACACATATTTTCACATAGATATCAGGAAATAGGTTCGCTTATCAGGGCACAGCATACGAGTACAACCTGAATTCCGGAAATGTTGGGAAATTTTTTTAATTTGAATAAAATGAAAACTAAAAGACTTTCAAATCACATAAGCCAATATTTTATTCACAATAGAACATAGATAACAAATGTTTAAACAAAGAAATTTTACACTTATCCACTAAATGAGCTCATTTCAAATTTGATGCCTGCTACGGGTCTCAAAAAAGTTTGCACAGGGGCAACAAATGGCTGAAAAAGCAAGAAATTTAAAAAAGATTCAGCTGGGAGAACATCTAGCAACTAATTAAGTTAATTGATCAGTTCTGTAACATGATTAGCTATAAAAGGGATGTCTTAGAGAGGCAGGGTCTCTCTGAAGTAAAGATGGGCAGAGGCTCTCCAATCTGTGAAAGAGTGCATAAAAAGAATGTGGAAAACAATGTTCCTCACCGTCAAATTGCAAAGGTTTTGCAAATCTCATCATCTACAGTGCATAACATCAAAAGATTTAGAGAAACTGAAAAAATCTCTGTGCGTAAGGGACAAGGCCGAAAACCTTTATTGGATGCCCATGGTCTTTGGGCCACATACTGCAGCTATTACAACAGCATGGCTTTGTCATAGAAGAACCTTTTACGGGCCAGGCTTAGAGAGCAAGTTTCTGAAAGGAAGGGTGGAATATTTTCCCCCGTGTTTGTGAGAAGAGATCCCTGCGTGTTGGTAATGGTAACTGTGTGAATATCACTATTGCTGATGCCAGTATTGCTTGTTCAATAAATAAATATGATTCAAGGAAAACAATCCAAAATAAATGTGACTAATTATAATAATAATTTGTGATCTCCCCTTTTAGACTGTATAGCATGAGAAATTCAGTATACATAATAGTTTACAAATAAAACAGAACGTATAGCAGAATTCAAAAATCAATTGCCCAAATTCTGCCCTACGCAAGCTCGCCATGCACCCCAGTGCCACTCTACTTGGATCCTATAAACACTCAACTCCAACGTTCCAATAAATAATCTTCTCAATCATCTCCATTTTTTCTACAATATAATTTTTGCCAGCAGAACTCCCACTATTAATAGCACGCAAATTCAAATATCTGAACCCAGCCTTTTAGATTCTTGTTTGTCACTCGTAAAGTATTAAGCAAATGCTTATTCCTCCCATGCAGGAAATCACTAAGAAAACATCAGCAGAACAATAAACACACTATTCATCCTTACATTCTTCAGATTTTCAGATGCGCAGAATCTACTTGCAATTCTAAATTCGATCCATAACGCAGATCCATTTGTCTTTCTCCAATCTCTAAGTATTATACAGCAACACCATCCACAGTATCAAGCATAGCAAAACAGATCAGTTAATGAGCAGCCATTCCATTCAATTTTCATTGTTAATTTCCTTATTAATTTCCTCAGAAGTTACAAAAATTTTAATTTCCTGCTGATTCCAGCCACAGCTCTCTCGACAGCCTTCAGACTAAAACTTTATTCCCCACTGACGCAGCGGTGATTGACCACTGATCTTGCAACACCCTTTAGACCAAAAAACTTTATTTCCCACTGCCACAGCAGTGATTTCGGCCACCGCTCTCGCATCAGCTTTCAGACTAAAACTTTATTTCTATCTACCACAGCAATGATATCTCCCCCACTGCTCTCTAAACTTATTTCTCAATGCCGAAGCAGTGATTTCAGCCTCCACTCTTGAGTCTTCTGTACTTATATCGCTGAACTACTCTTAGTTGACTGCCCAGCTTGCTGTCCTCGTAAATATCCTTTTGGGGGTTTAACTCTGAGTTCGAGCCGAGCTTCCGGTTCGAGCCTCCTTCGAGGGCAGCAAGCCAAGTTTGTTTTACCATTAACCACTAAGACTGAATGGGCAGGTGAACTTGTAAAAAAAAATATATATATATACACATACATAAACACACACTATATTTCCAAAAGTATTGGGATACCCCTCCAAATCACTGAATTCAAGCACCTAGGCATGCAGACTGCTTCTACAAACATTTGTGAAAGAATGGGTCACTCTCTGGAGCACAATGAATTCAAGCGTGGTACCGTGATGCCATCTGTGCAATAAGTCCATTCATGAAATTTCCTCACTACTAAATATTTCACGGTTAGTGGGATCATAAAGTGGAAGCAATTGGGAACAGCAGCAACTCAGCCACAAAGTGGTAGGCCACGTAAAATCACAGAGCGGGGTCAGTGCATGCTGAGGCGCACAGTACGCAGAAGTCGCCAACTTTCTGCAGAGTCAATAGCTACAGACCTCAAAACTTCGTGTGGCCTTCAGATTAGCTCCAGAACAGTGTGTAGAGAGCTTCATGGAATGGGTTTCCATGGCCGAGCAGCTGCATCCAAGCCTTACATCAAGTGCAATGCAAAGCATCAGATGCAGTGGTGTAAAGCCACTGGACTCTAGAGCAGTGGAGACGTGTTCTCTGGAGTGACGAATCGTGTCTCTGACAGACGCTTCTCTGTCTGGCAATCTGATGGACGAGTCTGGGTTTGGCGGTTGCCAGGAGAACGGTACTTGCCTGACTGCATTGTGCCAAGTGTAAAGTTTGGTGGATGGGGGATTATGGTGTGGGGTTGTTTTTCAGGGGTTGGGCTTGACCCCTTAGTTCCAGTGGAAGGAACTCTTAATGCTTCAGCCTACCAAGACATTTTGGACAATTTCATGCTCCTAACTTTGTGGGAACAGTTTGGAGATGGCCCCTTCCTGTTCCAACATGACTGTGCATCAGTGCACAAAGCAAGTTAAGAGTCCTGACTTCAACCCAACAGAACACCTTTGTGATGAATTAGAGCGGAGACTGCGAGCCAGGCCTTCTCGCCAACATCACTGCCTGACCTCACAAATGCGCTTCCAGAAGAAAGGTCAAAAATTCCCATGCGATATATCCGCTCAACCAATCACAGTGCACCAATCCATGCACTGTAAACAGTAATGGCAGCACTCTGAATACACCAGGCATCCTAGTTTTCCTTTCTACTTTTTACTTAGGGATCAACAAAAACAGAAAAAATTAATAATTTTGACGGCATTGACGAAACATGTGGGGGTTTCTGCAGTGGGTAAGAAACTTAAGCCATCGAAATCTAATTATTTACGTGATTACATGTTGCTTGTTCCACGACAGAATCAAACTTCTGTCACTGTCCCCAAAACTGAATCATGAACAGTTTTTAAAAGCCGTTTGACCAAGAATGGTTAACCCTCTGGAGTCTGAGGCTGATTTGGGGCTTGGAGAAGTTTTGACATGTCCTGACATTTTGACATGTCCTGACAACACCCGGGTGATGACGGCGTAAATGACTGGACTTTAGAGCAGACGGCACTCACAGTTAACAGTTTACAAAGAGTGACTGTTTTGTCCACGCTTTCTGATTATCGTTGTTGTAAAGTTTTGTGCATCCATCGACTGAAACATACATTATCTGAACTCTGTCTGTTTTCCACATTGCTATTTTAAACAAACCATATTAACCAATAGATGCGTCGTCATTCGAGATGGACCGTAGTGCAAGTGCGGTCCGTAAGTGGAGAACCGTATGGTTCGATTTTTTACCGAGAACCGTTGCACCCCTAATACATATATATCCCAGTCCTGATCGGGAGGTAATGTCCGATTACGATCGAGTCTGAAACCACATGATCGGGCCCGATTTCCGATCATGTGATCGGATCTGGACATCCCTAGAAAAAATTATAAAAAATTATATGTATGTTAATTAGATAGTTTTAATTTGGTAAAGTATTCAAGATGTCTCAGTCAAAATGTCATCTAAAATTTAAAACCCCTCATAAGTAAAATTTTTATGACCTTCAATTTTAAAAATCGAATTGAATACTTTAAGACTTTAACACTCTGAGGTCTGAGGGTATCGCCGGCGATACCACCGCGGTTTTTTTCTTACCAGTGTGAAAGAGACTTAAAATACTAGGGCTGTGCTCAAAATATAGATACAGCGATACATCGTCATGAACTCTTGACGATGCGCGTATCGATACAGCAGCTGCAGTATCGAGTCTGTCTTGCTTTTAAATGTAACCAATCACGTGACATCAGTTGGCGCTAGCAACGCAAGCAGCAGAGCGAGACATTCAAAATGGATAAGAGGATTTTTCCACCGCCGACAAAAGTAAAATCAAAAATATGGGAGAATTTTGGGTTTTAGGCTAAACCAGACAGTCAGACATTAGACATGAGTCATGCGATATGCAAGAACTGCAAAACAAAAGTTAAGTACTCCGGCAACACGACGAACCTCTCTCTGCATATGTCTAGACATCATCCAGACCAGCCAGCCCTGGTTGCAGCAGGTAGGCCTAGTAGCACATATCTGTCATCCCAGAAGCAGCCAACGATGCCTGATGCTTTCATCTCAAAACTCTTACCCACGTCTCAGCGATCTCAAAAGATTACAAATGCATTAATGCGCTTCATATGTCAGGATTTACGGCCATACAGCGTTGTCGAGAATAACGGCTTCAGACAATTGCTTCACGAGTGTGAGCCACGCTACACAATGCCAACACGTCAGTTTTTAACAGAAACGGCAATTCCCCGGTTGTTTGATGAAGTTAAGCGAGGCGTTCTGCTGTCACTCTCTTCTGCACAGAGAGTTTCAGTTTCCTGCGATGCATGGACATCGAGAGCAACCCAATCGTATGTTACGATAACCTGCCACTACATCTCTCTCCAATGGGAGCTTGTCTCGCACGTTCTGCAGACTAGAGCGATGTTTGAAAATCACACCGGAGCAAACATCGCCGATTTGCTAAATGGTGTGATGCACGAATGGGGAATAAAAGATAAAGATCCAGTGCTTGTGACTGATAGTGCATCTAACATGGCCGTAGCTGCAGAGCTAGCCAAATTAGTTCATGTCAGATGCTTTGCTCACTGTTTGAATCTGGCTGCTCAACGGGCTCTGAAGTTACCAAAAGTTTCCCGTCTTCTCAGAAGAGTTCGGAGCATCACAACATTTTTTAGGAAAAGTACAATCGCCTGCCATGTCCTCCACGAGAAGCAAAAGGTACTTGGCCTTCCTGAGCATAAATTGATGACCGATGTCTGTACGAGGTGGAACAGCGCACACGATATGTTGGAACGATTTGTAGAATAGCAGCCCGCAATTTGCGCTGCATTACTGTCAACTGAGGTGCGGAAAAATGCCAAAGATCTGTGGACATTAACAGAAGCAGACATAACTTGTGCTGAAGATGTAATAAAGGCACTGAAGCCACTTAAATTGGCAACTCACGTTATGTCCGAGGAGAAGATGCCTACGGTATCTATTATCGCACCGTTGCATGCTCAGTTAAGTCACAGCACTCAAATTGAAGCCACCGACTCGGCAGTGACGCGGGACATAAAGATCGCTGTGACTGGAGATCTGGAGAAGAGATATGACCGTGAAATGCCCCTTCTCAATATGACCTCGGCACACGAGGAGAACAGACAGGAGGTCTACACCAAAATGGCAATGGAGGCATCACAGATTTCACTTGCAGCGGTAAGTTGACTGTAAGAAAACTAAGTTAATTATATCAGCTATTATATTATAATAATGTCTATACTAGGGCTGTGCTCAGAATATCGATACAACGATACATCGTCATGAACTCCTGACGATGCGCGTATCGATACAGCAGCTGCCGTATCGTGTCTGTCTTGCTTTTAAATCTAGCCAATCACGTGACGTCACGTGACGCTCTCGAACTGATAAACACGCGATCTCCAAATCATCGATCAAAGCGTGCTAACGTTTTAGGACAGGTCGATGGTATATAAATCATGGCCGAGCGTTAGCGTTTGTCAATCAAGCCAAACCGTCCATTCAGAAACCGAGAAATTTGAAGGCCGATCTCTCAGGTTGAGGCGCGAGCTGGCTTGACTGACGTTTTCGTGAGGATATAGTTTATGGACTGTTTTGATTTCGGTAATTACATCTAGAAAGTTAAAAGCAGTGATGGCATATATAATAGAGATATCTGAAAGCGAAACGAAAGTGATATTGGCCTCGTCCAGTGGGGAGGACACACGAGAGGAGACCTGCGCATTTAATTAGTATGTGTATACTAATACAGTAACAAATGTATTGCTCATGGTTGGTTCATGTTAATAAATTATCTGATGTTTAATAAATGAACCTTATTGTTAAGTGTGTATTGTAAACTCATGTAGGCCATATTTTGTAGACCACGTTAATAAAAACGTATGTTGTTCTAGAAGATATTTTTAGTTGATATCCCAAAAAATCATTTTTACAGATGAAAAAAAAAAAAACAAACAAAAAAAAAAACAGGTGGTATAGACATTATTATAATATTATAGCCAATATAATTAACTAACTTAGTTTTCTTACAAGTCAACTTACTGTTGCAAGTGAAATTAGTCATTGAGCTTTGTTGATATGCTTCAGTGTCACTATAATTGTCAATTCAGTTACTGAGGGAGTGACTTTAAAAGCAAGCTTTTAAAAGAAGCTTTTTGTGACATTTTTTTTATATTTAATTTAAATAATTTTTTTTAATGACAAAAACAAAATATTTTTTTCAGTTATCATGACTGTTATAACACTGGTTATTCAATAAACACATATTACTGTTACTAAACTCTGCTCAAAAGAAATTTAAATTCTAAATTGAACCATATCATGATACGTATCGTATCGTGGCTTTAGTACCGTTATGCGTATTGTATCATGACATTGTTGGTGATACACAGCCCTAGTCTATACTGCCTCTGTTTTTTTCCATCTGTAAAAATAATTTTTTTTGGATATCAACCCAAAATATGTTCTATAACAACTGTTATTTATGTGGTCTAAAAAATATGGGCTACATGAGTTTACAATACACACTTTACAATAAGGTTCATTTATTAAACATCAGATAATGTATTAACTTACATGAACCATGAACAATAAATTTACTGTATTTGTTCATCTTTGTTAATGTTAGTTAATAAAAAGAGGATCCACTCATCTGGTGGAAGGAGCACCAGTCTGTTTTTCCTTTACTATCAAACTTGGCAAGATGTACCCTCTGCATCCCTGGTACAAGCGTAGCCACAGAGAGGGTGTTCTCCACTGCTGGAGATATAATTACAACAAAGAGGAGTGCTCTTAACCCTGAACATGTCGATCAATTGTTGTTTCTGCATAAAAATCTGAAGATGTAATCGTTATGACTTTGTTTGGTGCACATTCCAGCACTTAAGACCAAATTGTTAAATGGGTGTTTAAAAGGAATATTTATGGAATTTTTTTTTAATTTTTAGTCATTGAGCTTTGTTGATATACTTCAGTGTCACTATAATTGTTATATCAGTTACTGAGGCAGTGACTTTAAAAGCAGAGGGAAAAGTCATTCTAAGCTTTTTTTGTGAAAATTTTTTTATATTTCATTTAAAACATTGTTTTTTTTTAAAACAAAATTGTTTTTCAGTTATCACAACTGTTATAACACTGGTTATTCAATAAACACATATTACTGTTACTAAACTCTGCTAAAAAGAAATTTAAATTCCAAATTGAACCATATCGTGATATGTATCGTATCGTGGCTTTAGTATTGTGATGCGTATTGTGACTTTGTTGGTGATACACAGCCCTACAAAATACTCTGTTAATGTTGCACATACAATTAAGAGTTATACACCATTTTAATCTGTGGAATATCCTCTTTTATTTGTGTACACTCAGAGTAAAAACAAAATGTTGTGCTTTTTGTAAAATAAAGAAATCTAACATGATGCATGATCTCTCATCTCCCTCTGAAGGAAGTCCAATCTGATAGTTCTCAGAAAATGAACTATAACTTAGTGAATACTAATCACAAAAAATTAGACTTATGTCTAAAAAAAAACATTGAAATGTGAGGTTTTAAATCGTGTAAGTCAAATTGAAAACAAACATTCTGTTTTTATGTAATCTGTATGAAAAGAGAGCCATGTCAGAAATCTGTGATTCAGCTCATTATCTGCTAATGCGGCCACGCCCACGGAGCGAGCGCTATTCAGACGCAAATTCTGAGTCAATACTTGCATTCATTGTCTCAATTGTGTATTTATTGTCTTGAAAAGTGTTTTGAATAGCCATAGTTAGCAATCTCTGTCCTCTGTTAGTTCGGTAAGTTCCTGGATTGCCTATTCTTCTTTAGTGCTCAGGCATTTGTGGACTAAAGGTGTACAGAGCGCCCTCCGGCTGCAAGTATGAATTGAAAATACAGTATCCAGCACTCATAATGACAATAAATCCTGAATAAATATTACTCTTCTGTATAGAAAATTGACAAACATATGAGAATCCATCAATATTTCTCCAAATGTGCATGCTTTTAAGCTAAATGCCTATATGAAATGCCATAGAGGTAACATAATTGTTAAGACACTTTGCAACACGGAAATACATTATATTTTAAAGAATAAAATGGAATACCATTATTTTAAATTGTAATAATATTTCACAGTATTGCTGTTTTTTCTGTATGTTTGATTTACACTATGATGAGATTTGAATCATGATCACAGAGGGTTTTTTCACAGCCTACCTGACTGAAAGGCCTCATTAATATGCAATTAATTTCAGGTCGTTATTATGTGATTCTTTTGTCTTCTCAGGTGAGAATCACCCATTATACATGAGGATTCACGCCTCCACGCATACTGTGTTTCTTGACCAAAGATGTTTTAGAAAATTTAAATCTCTCTATTGTTTTATATGAACAAGCAGGCAGCATATTTTTTACCTCATTTTGAAGCAAAAACTCTAGTCTACAACCTCAAATACCCAGAAGTCTTGTGAACAAAGATTTAATATATATTTTTTGGCTTTATTTTAGTGACTTAAGTTTTTTGTTTTTTCAATAACCACGCATAAACGTTATTCCTTCAAAAACACAAACATGTATACATGTTCCTCACATATTATTGTAGCCTAGTTTGTGCTGAATACAGTGTAATGACATTTTTTCTATTAATACGTTTATGAACAACTGAAAAAAGCACAAATGTCAGGGCATGTCAAAACTTCTCCAGGGTCCCAAAAATCCTCAGACCCCTGAGGGTTAAGGATCTGGGGTAACCCTGAAAAAGACAGGAGCTTCATCATTTTGTCCTGATCAAATGAAAAGTAAACTTATCTGAAGTTTACTCAACAACAAATACAATTTCATGACTATAGTACATTACAGGCAAGTAGGTGGTTCAGATGAGTGTTTTCATGTTCCTCACAAACCAAGACCGCATTCATGCATAGTTGGGAACTTCCCAATGGGGGGTAGGGGAGGAGAACTAGAGCAATGGAAGCAGATTAGAGGAGTCTGGGCATTTGGAAAGCATTTGGCTATATAAATTTTGTAATTGGGAATGGTGATTAGCTTGGCTGTATTAGCATAAGGCGGTGAAAACTTTGGTTTCCACCAAACAATGTAAGCAAAAAGATGTTTTCCGCACTGATCTAGAGGATCAAAGCCAGAGGGCCCCCTTTTGAATGTACTGCAGCTAATGTGTGAGGGCCAAGGGGGTTGGGGGTACCCCAAAAACAGGGCTGTGGAGGAGGGTACTTGACCGTTCTAACATCAGTAATCAGACATTTTCAAAAAGCATCTATTTATCTGTGATGTGCTCAATTTTTAATAGAAACAAATCTATGGGCCTGGTGAGTGTGGGAAAATATCCTCCATAAATGCATTTGCATCAAACTAGCAAACTCCTCCCTAGTAAGCATCAAGGCTCCTCTGAGACAAAACGATGAGCGCTCCCTGAACAATAAATCTGTTTTTATACACTGTGTGGCATTGAAGAATTAGGTTGACATGACAGAATGCACTCAAGACCCTTTTACAATTCAAAATCCTTTTGGCAGAAAGTGGTCACTTTAATTTCTTCATAGAGACCATCCCTCGTGCCAATTTAAACTAATTGTTAATTGACCATATGTTCAATTATGAAAAAAAAAAACATTTTCAAAACCCAACACTAAGTAACAAGTGAAATTTAAATGATTAGAAAAAGTTCACCAAATATGTAATACATTTAAAAAAAAAAAAAAAAAACAGCATTTACAGTGTAGTAACAGCCTTTGTGTATTCACAAAGTTCAGTCTCTCACTAAACGACACTCATCGTTGACACAAAGCTAAAATTACATTTATACTACAAATCCAAGCTCAAATCAATAAATGAGCAGTAAAAACATCATCTTGCCTTATTTTTGGTTCCTTCTTCAGAATACAAGCACATATTTTCTTAGGATAGATATTAGATGCTGGGTGGTTTGAACTTCATGTATAATATGTATTTTTCAAATACTGCCATACCAGTGTGTAGCTGAAACAATTGCTACATCTATTCAATATCCATGAAGAGTGCCATGTAGAGTGTATTAAGAGGGGACCTCTAATAACTGCATAACTAACTAATAACTTACTAATGGTTAGAGCCCGACCGATATGGATTTTTGGGGGCCGATGCCGATGCCGATATTAACTCGAAAAGAGCCGATTTATAAGTCGATATTTTGATTTTGAAAATAAACAGGATATTAGACCCATTTCCTATAAACTACACTTACACAACATTCAATAGCAAAATATCTGCCTGTTCTATGTATGTGGGCTGTATAAACCATTTTCCAGAAGGGATTATGTTAAAAAAAAGCCTTAGATTACAGTCTCAATGACTAAACAATTGCACTTCAAAAGTATATATTTTTAATGATCAAAAAACGGTTTTAAACATTTAACAGTTTTACTTCCAGTTGAAGCTGGTTTTAACAGTCTGTGTACAGAATATTTAGAAGTGATAATGATAGGACCGTTAGCTAGAACTACCACACTGTTTTTATATACAGTGTATGAACTAAATCTACAATCATGGCGTACCGCAAGTCTGTGAGGCCCCCCCGCAAAGAATGAGATGGGGCCCCTCCCACAAGCAGTGATGTCATGTGTTAAAATTTGTTGTGCACCTGCGTCCATCTGCCCCACAGTTTACAAAAACTGATTTAACAGTGAATCATGTGGTGAATTATCATTGCATTGATTCATTTGATGTTATTATCGAATAATATTACCCTAGCTATAGCCTATATGATAGGCCTATATAATGTTTAGTGATTTTGATATCGTAGACTAAAATACCGGCAGGAATAAATATTTAGGATAATTTATTCATTAAAACCAAAGGAGCGCCAAGAGAACAGATAACAGCCGCAACGAGCACTGGCCACGATTTCAGAAACAACACATTCCAGCAGATAGATCGCCTCTTATTTAAGACAGACCTACACATTTCTTATCAAATGGAGATGTTTCTTTCTATTAGGTACAGTTATTCGCCAAGTTTAAATTAATGTTTGAGACGTTTCAGAAAGATTCTCGCAGAGAGAAAAAAGTAGACCATTTGTAGTCTTGCACTAATCTGTCGCCAAAAATGACGGAAGGCCTGTTTTAAGTTGTTTCAGCTGTCATGAGGAGAAAATCAGAACGCGCCAGCGCTTTCGTCGGCCAGAGGGATAAAAATTTAGCCAATTTAGTTTCATATATATTTAAATATTGGGCTATTGCCTAATATAATTTTTGTAAGATGTCACCAATGTTGATTATGAAAAGTGAATAGTCGGGAGACATATGCAGCGGGTTAGACATGTTTGACCACTTCATTAAGTTTTGTTTTATAGTAAGTCTTTCTTTAAAATGAATTTCGTTTTGTAGAAATTGTATCTTAATTTCAATCAATGTTTCATCAACCAATTGCCTATCTTTAATAAGGATAAACCAAGAACGTCGGGTGTGAAATGGATTGTGTAACAAACGAACTAATGTTTCTGCGCGGCCTGTGAATAAGGCTGAAGCAATAGACCTCTTTCTGTTTTTATTAAATTTCTTTATTACTTTATTAGATGTCTTTATTACTTAATTAATTGATAAGATATTTTTGGTCTAACAATATATTTTAGCTGGTCTAAATTCTAAGTTAGACACAAATTTGCGTATAGGCGTGTATATAAGGTTCCCTTCTAGACAAGCACGTAAATTGCTGTTTCGGCCGCAAATTTTCAGTAATTTCGATCAGTGCATCAAATGATGTATAGGCCTAAACTAAATTCATGTAGTTACAGTAAAATAATAAAGAAATAACTAGACTTATTGGCTAGGCTACATTTGGAAAAGAACTTCAGGCATTCCGGTAGCTGACCATTATCAGAGCTGGCGATGGGGTAAATATAGTTTGGGCAATATATAATAATATAAATAACAATAATAATGTCTCAGCAATGACCGAACATATTTGTCTCGGCACACATCCGCTAACACTAACACAGCGCATCAAAGCTTGCTGTTGTCTTGGCTACCTTACAAACGGCGATGGAAACAACAGTGAATTTTCCCCCTTTTGTGGTAATTTAGCATTAGTTTCTATGATCTTCTGCTTGCATTTTTGGACTTCAGTTGGATGCGTTATTTTTATCTTTAGTCAATTGAGTTCAGTTCTAAAAAAAAAGCAAAGGCTATAAAGTAGTCTAGCCTAAATAGGTGAATCTGCGACGGGGCCCATCATAGGGTGGGGGCCCCCACGCACCGCGGGGGCTGCGGGGGTGTTCCGTACGCCAATGACGAACGACAGACTCACCATCAAAAGAGTACATCTCAGTGGCTCGGCTGATAGCTTTCTTCTGTAGTGGATTTCTGGCGCTGTTGTCAACTGGGGAGTTGCAGAGCTCCCTCTGGTGGGCAAACTATGCAACACTCATAACATGAGTGAAGCATGAGACTCTGTTTCTCATGTTTCATCGGCCGTTATAAACGCTGATGCCGATTTAAATGCAATTAGCTCATATCAGCCGATAATATCGGCCGGCCGATATATCGGTCGGGCTCTACTAATGGTTATAACTTTATTACACAACAATAAATAACTGACACAACTTACTCTCTTTTACATGGCAAATACCAGGTAGAGCCCTATGATTCAGAAAACATGGACAGAATCACGTCCAGTCCCATATGGAGCTTACTGTATAAAGAGGAATATCACGGAATTTGGACATTTTTGTATGAATAAATTAAAAGTAGGGCTGCAAAATAAATCATGATTTGGACTTATAATTGTCTGTAAGAATTAAACCTCAAAAATACTGCTATTGAAAATTGAGGTCTGCAAGCGTGCTGACGATACAGTTTCGTCTGCTACACATACTGAAGCACGCGTGACACTCACACAGCATCTGTCGTCTCACTATATGAGGATATGGACACATGGACTTTATCTGCAGAGTCACTTTACAAGCATTATACCGTTTCATTTGGTAAAACTATCATCATATCATATGCACACAGAAACTCAAAGGTCTTCACGACCACACGTCAAAGAAATTTTTTACAGAAATTAGTGCTGCACGATTCTGGATAAATTGAGAATGACAGTTTTGGGTGTTTCATTTTTAATTTTACGAAAGCTTCAAGTGCAGTTAATTATTTTTCATGCTACATGTGAATTTGATTTGTGCCTTCTTGTTTGAAGCTATGCTCTTTTGTTTGCTGTCAATGGGTTAACCACTGTCGTGCGTGTCTGTAATGCACTTTGATAATGCAATTTCGTGTTTACTTTGAGTATGATTAAGGTAATCAGAAATTGCTGTTTACATGGTAGTTAATATGGTATTAATATCGAAATATTGTTGTCTAATGTCCATGTAAACATACTGAATGTTTTGTAATACCAGTGCTATTGTATGTTGTTAATCACACAATCTGTCCATTCTGGGAAACACACAGAATAAATCTATCATGGGTCACTACAAATAACGCATTAACAGTCGCATTCGTTACTGTAAACTTTTATTTTTGAATGATGCTACATGCAATGATCATAATGCAAGGCAAGCACATCGCATGTATCTGACCTATTTTTAGCTGCATTCAGTATGGGATTTGACTGTTTATAGATTAAGTAGTCTATTTCAAATGGATCGCAACCGCAGTCGGTTGCAAAATTTCCATTTAAACGTTAATAATTTAGTCATTGCACACATCCCTACTGGCAACTGATCAATAGCTTTTTCTGTTATTAATTTCACCAGCATAGCATTAAATGGTGCTCCATAAAAGATCAAAAACAATATTAAACAAGCTCTTGTGTACTTTGAGGGAGAACAAAAAAAAAAAAAAACTGTTCTGTATTGTGTAATGTTCAGTGTTGTTCAGGGACGGCCTATTTTTTGCTATTGTTCAGCAAGCCAAATCCTTCCCAGTCTCTCCTTAGATGACCCAGAATTTGAATGAAAAATAAGAAATATTAAAGCCTCTAGGAGCATATTATCATGAAAATCCATTTGATTAAGCAGATACCATCTCAAATCTTAATCTAATATTAAAACTCAATACCCATGTCCATCTTCAAATTAGCTTCAAAAGGAAATGGGATTTGATTTCAGTGTAAATCTAGTTTAAATAAAGGTTGTTATTTCAGAACAGAATGCCAAACTCACATCTGGCCAAAGGTCGGTCTGCAGCCTTCTAACACCACAACTCGGATGGCACATCCACTTCTTTAACACCCCTGACAGTTTCATGCCTAATATTTAACCTCTGCGACACAAGAGTATGCTCATTCCCATGGACTTCATTGTGCAGGGGTCAGCGACTTGAATGGGTCTTCATTAAGAGGAGTTTGCATCAACAGTTAATTATGCAAAAGGCCATAACCCCTTCATGTACTGGCAGGTTCCGGCTAGCTGCCTTCACCCTTCACTGCCATCCCACAAAAACAGCCCAAACACTGTACTCCACAGATATTTAACATACACCCCTCATACAACTCCTACTCAATGTGCTTATTTCCAACTATTTCCAAATGCCAAATTGACTGTTGTGGGGGAAGGGGGGGATCTATAATGACAGCCATTGTGGCCTCTAAGTTCCAAACAGCCTTTTTCTATCAAAGACCCTCCGGAAGACTCTTGCTGGGTGCAGTTGAATGCCCACTATAAGTGCCCCCACCATACTCATGGAGAGCTGATGGTCTGAACTCATCTGAGGGACCCAGGACCAAAACAAGTCAATTAGGCAAAAATGCATGAAAACCAATCTTGTCATTGTTTCAGTGATGGTAATGACAGGCCTCACCATCAGCCATTAGATGTGCTTGTTTCAAAGGCCACAAAGTTAATGAAAATTCACAGGAACACTGTTCTGACATTCACCTTTCTTCTCTCATTAACTGTCAGAGTTTGTCTGTCAGAGTTTGTCTGTCAGAGTGTTACAGAGTAAATCTTTTTGCTTCTGTTATAAAGTGGATTTATAATATTGTGAACCTGTTTAAAATGGTGTGTTATCTTTAAAAAAAAAAAATAGTACATAAAAAACAACACATGAATAGAGAAGAATAAAAACTACATATGGTTTCATACAGCTTAAAAGTAAAACTCAAACACTTTCTAGGTTCTTTCATAGGGCTGGGCGATAAAACGATAGCGATATGTATCGTGATAGACACCACATGATCGATATCAATAAAAAATGTGTTCGATAAAACGTTCAATACTTTTTTATTCTTCGTCGGAAGAAAACAGAGGTTGCGAAGCATGTTTGGTTGCATTAACAAAGGCACTCGCTCTCTGGTAACCTAGCAACGTAGGGAGTGACACGCTAGACAGATACATTTACAGCTATTACGCTATGTAAATATTTATTTACATTTGTTGGCAAACTTGGCATATGCGCCGATTAATGTTTCTGCCGGTGGGTGCCCACAATATAATGTTGCGCTTATGGCAACATTAAATCGTGGAGAGAAGACAGTTCTAGATTCACAGCTGCACATGCAGGAGGACAAAAGTTTTTTGCAAGGGAATCCGCCTGTGAGTGGAGAGATTGCTCATTTGATGCGCTCTCGACATTTTTCAATATAATAACGCCATAGAACCCACATTAAATGAAATATTAATAAGAAATAGATATTAATTAATAGAATTAATAAGAAAGTCGTGTCTGAATTCCGCAATTTTGTATTGGTTAAACAAATGGAGAATATCTTGTTTTTCTGTAGGTGCTCGACCATTTCCATGTGTGGCACTTGATCGCCGCTGTTCGAAATATTTAGCATCAAGATGGATGATTACATGCTTTAAATCATCGATTTGGGCAGCTTTGAGCAGCACTTGAGGTTCGTATCCAGTATGGAAGATGAAATCCTTGCCGGTGTAGTTGTGTTTACCGACTTTGACGAGGCCTGCTCTTTGCCTGTCCACTCAGTTGTCATCAGCGGGAAAACCTCTCTCTATGATTGCGCTGGTTGGTTATTTTCATAGCTAGAATATGAGGGCTGCACAAATAGATTTTTAAATGCTCACAGTTTTTATTATATTTCTTACTGTGGTATTGTAATTTCAGGGATGAAAAAAAAGTACAGACATACTGTAAATGAAATGTGGGACACTTAAGTCTTGCGGGACAAAGCTCCTAATTTCGGGACTGTCCCGCAAAATGCGGGACGGGTGGTCACCCTACTTTAGACATATGTTTTTTTATTTGAGTTTTCCATGGTTGTTGACATTTCTGTCTTATTAACTGAGGGGATTATGATCAGAGGAAGGTTAAGTTTAAAATAAAAATGTTTAAATGTAATATATTTTTCTCCTGGTCCTTATTTTAAATGGGTCATAAAAAATATCAATAATTATCGATATCAACCGATATGAAACACTGATATCGTGATACAGTTTTCAGCCATATCGCCCAGCCCTATTCTTTCAGCACAGACTTCTCTCACAGGCTTCAAAATTACTTTTGCATGGGTATGCACAGAAATAAATATTACAGATATTATGCCGAGATATGATGAATAAATAAAGGTGACATTCCAAATAATGTGTTTACAGGACACAATCAAAATAGGACCAGCAAGACCAGAGAGCGTCATGCTCAGGAGATGCAAGGGAACTATAAACATAAAAACAAAAAAAACAAAAAAAAAAATAGTTTAAAAATAATTGTCATTCAAAGAATGTTCTGAGGGGGGAATGCAAATGTTCCAGAGAATTTTAAAAAAGCTCTGCGCAACCCCTGTTTATCGCCTGTTTTTCCTGTCTGAAAGTCTCTTCAGAATACAGTCTACTCAACATAATGGTCCAAGTAGGGCTGTGAATCTTTGGGTAGACAGCGATTCAATTCGATTCACGATTCATGTGTTCGATTCGATTCAAGAACGATTTTTGCAAATTCAGAACGATTTGATTCGAGACGATTCACATTAAAATTCGATGCGATTTGATCAATTCGATTTGATTCTGCATTTTAATATGCATTTACAGTAGGGCTGGACAATTATGACCTAAAATCAAAACCTTGATTAATTGAACATTTTAACTCAATTACGATTAATGAACGATTATTTTGTTTGTTTGTTTGTTTTTTTGCCCTCATAGTTCACTGACAAGGTTTATACTGTAAATATGATTAACTATTAAAGGTGAGATTTTTTTTTCTTTTGAAAGAGTGATCTGACATAGCTCACTTTCAGCAGTTATTTTATCTATGGTTCGTAACATTTCTTACAGATTTCTGTTCATTGTAAATCATAAAGATAAATTAGAACAGGACCAGTATGTAATGAGAGAGTAGTCATACCATCTATTAATCAGTCATATCACCTATTAATTGTGAAGCTGTGGGTTGTAAATAGTTCCTTCAAAAGTAGAAAAATATATGCTATAATAGTTTCTAAGCTACTTTAGTGATAAATCACAGGACAGCACTGCACGCAAACTTCACGTTTTGCGCAGCTATTGTTTGTATGAGTGTTCGTGCCACAATGCAGTTGCGCGAGCACGGTAGCTCAATATAATATACATCCAATCGTCTAAAATCGCTTGAATGTCCAAAGTGGTAAACCTTAAAACAAATACAACTGACAGAGTTTAGTGAAGACGCAAAGCTCACCACTCACGCACCATGCGTTGAACCGGCGTTCACCTCCGTGTTGCTTTTATGCCAGTGACTGGATGGGGCAGAGTCACGTGGCTACACACGCGGTAGTAAGTTTTTAAGGGGGAAGTATTAAGAGGATTAATAAACCGAAATAACCGACATGGGAAAATAAGGTCGGTTAGAGGTTTTGAATCTTTTTTTCGATTACTTTTCGATTAATCGTCCAGCAGTAATTTATAGGGATATTGAAATGCTTCCCTCAACATGTCTTAGTCAGGGTGTGAGTTACACAGCGGCCTTCAGGGGGTCAAAAACAAACAAACAAACAAAAAAAAACTTTTGTCCATTGTTAATGGAACCGGCGAACATTCAGCAAAAGTTTAATTCAAAATAAACAAAGAACAAAACGAAAGTAATGCTGGCAGACCCTCGCGGACGTCTGCCGACCACACAAACATAATAAAACATAAAATAAAGTCCAGGCCTGGCCCTCTCTCGTCCTTCACTGTAGTCGCTCCTCCTTTTATGCTCACGGAGCTCCTCCGTGAGGGACTCAAGGCCGGTGCGCCTCCCAGGTGATGCGCATTAACACTCGAGCCACCGACCTTGCGCCGTTCCCTCACGCCCTGGTCGCCACACTGATATAAATTCTTAAATCCCAGGAATCCATATTTCAGTCCGAGCACGACATAGTTGCGTATTCTAAATGCATTAATGTTTTCAAGCCATGCAATGGATTAGGTAGGCTAGTTGCTGTTGTTTTTGTTTGTTTTTTTGACACATAATTAACCAAGGGTCCAAAAACCCTCCAATCAAGTGATTTTACTGAACATACAGTATGAACTACTTACTTGTATAAACGCCACAATAAAAGTACATAGAATAGTCAACAAATAAAAAAATGGTTAGTGGTTGATGAGTGATGATCCTCCAGTGCTGTTTCAGCTGTGCTATTCTATGGCACATGGTTAATCAAGATCTGTCAATCTGAGCGATCAAACCAATCCAAGTGCACCCCAGCTGTAAAACAGTGTCCGATTGGTCTATTCATCATCCCGACCCACTTTACCCACCCACCACACCAAAGATCCAGTTTCCATCAATTGAACTTTCGTTGACATGGCATTGAAAAACACTGCGTCATGATCCCGGAAGATCTATAGCTTTAGCCAAGCAGCATGTCATGTCACTCCATTATCTATGCACTGTCTTATGTTGTGTCTGGGCTTACTTGAGACCACATAAATAAAGAAATGTGATCTGCAATGGTTTACTGCAAAGTTTTGTTAAAGTTACAAACAAAAACGTGAAGCAAAAGCATTGTGTGTACTGTGTACACGTGCTTCGGAGGCGATTTTAGATACAAATACTTGGTATGGTCTGTAAATGAAACAAATATGCTTGTTGTATTGTGTTAGTTGAGACCTTTTCAACGATAAATGACAGTCTATGTTATGTGTGATTATACAGATCATATTTTCATGTAAAGCAGTTATTTTTCTTCAGCTATGAAAATACAGCACTTCTAATATGTCAGCACAATTAAAAGCAATTGTTAAGTGATGGACATTAAGCAAGTGGTTGTTAAGTAACGTGCTAACTTGTTAGCACCCCTGCTTCAGATTTAAGAGAGAGAGGTTAACAAATAATCAATGAATTGATTATTTTAAACAACAATCGATTATGGGAATTTATGTAAATTGACATCCCTAGTTGAAAGAAATCCATATGTCACATCGTCACCTTGGAATTATAAGGTTCAATCTGCAATTTTTGTCAAAATTGAGTTATTCACATTCTTATTCTGTAACAACTTATTTACATTATGTGATGTTATGTGATTTACATTAACTTATGTTTGAATAAATTTGTCATTTTTTATGACAGCCACCATTTAAATGTTTATATTTAAAAAATAAAATGACCTGGAGCTGAGGTAAACAGTTCTTCGGGGGGTGATGCTCGCATCGCTCCTTCCCCGGAGGAGAACCGGGTGGAGAATCTTGGTCTGTTCTGCCGCTGGCTCTCCGGAGTCCAGCTCTCAACTGCTGTTTTCACAGCATTATTTGCCCCGTTTGGTTTGCGATTTGGGCCGGTTCCTCTGTGTATGTGACTCAGGGAGTGAAAAGTGTACCTGCAGTCACATCGCGGCTGTTCCCTGTGTGCTTCGGCACAAAGAACAAGAGCTTCTAAAAGAGCTTCACAGGCAGACACTATCCTCACTGACGGCCACAATCACTTTCTCTCTACGCTTTCTCAATGCTCTCTTCTCACAAGCTGGCCTAAAACCCAGCCTGCTCAGTGCAGCCAACCCAGTGCAGCCAACCCAGTTGGCAAGCGAGAAGCGGTCCTGGAGAAATAGTGACCCGGAGCTGAGGTAAACAGTTCTTCGGGGGGTGATGCTCGCATCGCTCCTTCCCCGGAGGAGAACCGGGTGGAGAATCTTGGTCTGTTCTGCCGCTGGCTCTCCGGAGTCCAGCTCTCAACTGCTGTTTTCACAGCATTATTTGCCCCGTTTGGTTTGCGATTTGGGCCGGTTCCTCTGTGCATGTGACTCAGGGAGTGAAAAGTGTACCTGCAGTCACATCGCGGCTGTTCCCTGTGTGCTTCGGCACAAAGAACAAGAGCTTCTAAAAGAGCTTCACAGGCAGACACTGTGTCTTTTTCAAGACGTCATTCTGTCTGTGTGTTTCTGGTGGCGGTCGTTTCCTATCCTCACTGACGGCCACAATCACTTTCTCTCTACGCTTTCTCAATGCTCTCTTCTCACAAGCTGGCCTAAAACCCAGCCTGCTCAGTGCAGCCAACCCAGTTGGCAAGCGAGAAGCGGTCCTGGAGAAATAGTGACCTGGAGCTGAGGTAAACAGTTCTTCGGCGGGTGATGCTCGCATCGCTCCTTCCCCGGAGGAGAACCGGGTGGAGAATCTTGGTCTGTTCTGCCGCTGGCTCTCCGGAGTCCAGCAGTACCCACAAAGTATAACTGTTATCTGATCCTCCAGGTCCCAAGAGGGTGTGGCTCACAGTGTGCAAGGCCCTGCCTCGCCACTCTCAGCCCCCTCTCACTTCACCAGCAGGTTTCCAATGTGATGGTTCAGGCAGCACCCCATGTGCCGTCTCCCATTCACACTGCTACCTTGCAGAGTCTGACCACACTCTGGGCCGCAACCATGTTGTACGAGTCGGATCCCTGTACTCTGCCTCTTTGGCCCACCCCCAGTATGTCTGTTGTTCTTTTGGTCCTGTTGGCTCGGTATCTGGAAGCGTGGACAGCTGGCCCTGTAACCCCGCGTCTTTACGAAGGTTGTGAAGGCGGCCTTTGTTCCCCTCAAGAAACAGGGCGTTCCCAACTACCTCGACGATTGGTTGATCCTGGCCAGTTCGCGAGAGCAGTTGTGCAAACACAGGGACATGGTTCTAGCTCACTTCAGCTGGTTGGGTCTTCAGGTCAACTGGGACAAGAGCAAACTCGCCCCCTGGGCAGAGGATCTCTTATCTCGGTCTCAAGCTAGACTCGGTCGCCTGGACTGCCGCCTCACTGAGGAGCGCATCCAGTTGGTGTTGAACTGCCTGAGTACACTCAAGCGCAGGACAGCGGCCCCACTGAAAGACTTTCAGAGGCTCCTGGGGCATATGGCATCTGCAGCCACGGTCACGCCGCTCAGATTGCTCCATATGAGGCCGCTTCAACACTGGCTCTGCGGCCGGGTCCCGAGATGGGCGTTGCAGCGTGGTATGCTCCGTATCCCCGTGACACCGAGCTGCCGTCGCACCTTCATCCGGTGGTCGGACCCCTCATTCCTGCGAGCGGAGTGCCCCTCGAACAGATGTCCAGGCACACTGTGGTCTCCACAGATGCCTCTGCTACCGGATGGGGGGGCCATGTACAACGGGCATGCAGTGTTGGGCCTTTGGATGGGGCCTCAACTGCATTGGCATATCAACTGCCTGGAGTTGCTAGCAGTACGTCTTGCACTGGGCCACTTCAAGGAGCTGCTGTCACACAAGCACGTACTGGTCTGCTCGGACAGCGCTGCAGCCATTGCGTACATCAACCATCAGGCTGGTCTACGCTTGCCCCCCATCTCTTGCTATGGAGTCAGAAGCATCTGAGGTCGCTTCGTGCAATTCATGTCCCAGGTGTGCTCTACCGTGCAGCCGACGAGCTCTCACGGCAGCCTCCACTTGCGGCAAGTGGCGGCTCCATCCACAGGCGGTCCAGCTGATCTGCCAGCACATCGGAGAGGCCCAGATAGATCTGTTTGCCTCCCCAGAAACTGCCCACTGCCAGTGGTTCAGATCCGTGCTTTCCTTCCTGCAAGAGGGTCTAGAGCGTAGGCTGTCCCCTTCCACTCTCAAAGTGTATGTTGCCGCTATTGCTGCACATCACAATGCAGTTGATGGGAAATCCTTGGGGAAGCACGATCTGGTTGTCAGGTTCCTGAGGGGGTGAGGAGACTAAATCCACCTCGCCCTTCCTCTATACCCTCTTGGGATCTCGCCTTAGTGCTTACATCTCTTCGGCATCATCCCTTCGAGCCTTTGCAATCAATTGAGTTAAAAGAACTGTCCCTTAAGACCGTCCTCTTGGTTGCATTGGCCTCGCTTAAGAGGGTAGGGGACTTGCACGCATTTTCGGTTGACGAATCGTGCCTGGAGTTCGGCCTGGTGACTCTCACGTTATCTTGAGACCCCGGCCCGGATATGTGCCCAAGGTTCCTACCACTCCTTTCAGAGATCAGGTAGTGAACCTGCAAGCGCTGCCCTCGGAGGAGGCAGACCCAGCCCTGGCCTTGCTCTGTCCAGTCCGCGCTCCGCGTATCTATGTGGACAGAGCACGTGGCTTCAGGACCTCAGATCAGCTCTTTGTCTATTACAGAGGCCAGCAGAAGGGAAAGGCTGTCTCTAAGCAGAGGATGGCCCACTGGATAGTGGATGCCGTCGCCCTGGCGTACATTTCCCAGGGCGTGCCTTGCCCGCTTGGGTTGAGAGCCCACTCCACCAGAGGAGTGCCATTTTCCTGGGCGCTGACAGATATCTGTAGAGCTGCGGGCTGGGCGACACCTAACACGTTTGCTAGATTCTATAGCCTACGTGTAGAGCCGGTTTCTTCCTGTGTACTCGCTTCCACTAGCCGGTAGACGCGTTGAGCCCACTCTAAGTGTCGGCTTGCAATGCCACTCCCGCCCCCTGGGACGGATACATGCATCTTTGACTCCAGTCGCGTTCCCCACTTGGCGAACCCTGTCGAGTTCCTCCGCCTCCCCTTTCGGCTCGGACATTGCGGAGTGTCTGGGGCCAGGCCAACATCCGTCTCCGACGTCGATGGTTGGCTGGGTTCCGTATGTTGCGACCTCTCTACGTGAGCGGTCCCATACATGTATTGTCCGCGGTCAAACTCCCTATGGTGAGCCCGTGTCTTTCCCTTAGCAGAGCCAGCTCTGCTGTCACCTGACAGATGTGTCTGCCCCTACCTAGGTGGGGTCATCCCAGGGACTTCATATGCGTTCTGCCCACCTGACCAGTCCATATGCTATACCCCACGTAATTCCTCCCTACGGGTAGGTAGTGATCTCCACAGTGTCCCCTACGGGTTCGCTTCCCCAGTATAGTCTAGTTTACTGCTGTTCCGAAATACCCACTCTTGGTGTGAGCTCGCCCCCTTCACCGTCCCTTTGGTGTGACGGGTGGCCAGGGCTTGCGCTGGGCACTGGTAGGGGTTTCGTAACTGTGGCGTTTTATTTGGGATCCCAATTCATCGGGTACTACTGATGTACGTCGAACTTGACCGACTGAAAGGGAACGTCTCGGTTCCGTATGTAACCCTCGTTCCCTTAAGGAGGGAACGGAGATGTACGTCCCGTCGCCACAGTTTCTGTACCCTCGCTGTTGTGCGGACACCTGTTGCCTCCTCAGTGAAAAACAGCGAGTGCGATTGCATCCGCTTCCTATTTCTATCCCCTGTTGGGGGCGGTGCACCATGCAAATATCGCATGCCAATCTCCATTGGCTTGTTTTAGTTCTCTCGAAGCTGATAGGGCTCTCTGGTGATATCCTAATTCGTCGGTCACTACCGACGTACGTCTCCGTTCCCTCCTTCAGGGAACGAGGGTTACATACGTAACAGAGACGTTCTCTATATAGTTTACAGAATTAGGTTTTTTTTCCTTGAGGAAAATTGCCATGTACTGTACCTGATAGTCCCCAATTAATCAATATCAAACTGAAATTGAATCACAAGCTTGTGAATCGAAATCGAATCTTGAAATATGTGTCAATGCCCAGCCCTAATGCTGGGTAACTATAAACTCCACAATGCACACACTCAAACTGTACTACAAAACAGCACACAAACTTACCATCACATACTGTATAATCTCTTGTGTTAACATTAAAAAGATAATTGTCTCTTTAATAAAACTAAAAATTGTCATCATTTGCATTATAAATATGCAACAAAGCGAGTTACAAAGCATTCAAGGTGTGCATTTTGTCAGTTCATTCATTCACTGGGAATTGAACCCCTGACCTCCTTTACTGTTTGAGCTACATGAAACACCTTGATGTTGTAAATTGTATAACTTTCTTTTTTCTGCAGAATACAAGTTGTATTTTTAATTTATAATTGAATGACGACTTACAATTATTTTGTGTGTGAAGCAGCAAAATTTTAAGACTTGAAATATAGTGCATGGGTCATATGGACCACTTTCATCATATTTTTATGCCATTTTTGTTTAAAAGGTACATGCTTCGACAGCCTCTGCAGAGAGAAGCACATCATAAAAGGCCTGTGTTGTTTGCACGGAACATTTGTTTCTGGAGACCCTTTGTTTGTTATTTTATTTTTCTTGATTTTTTTGGACCCCGGGTCTCAAAAACAATGCTCAATCGCAATGCTTATGTAATATTAAACTCAAACCAGATTCAAGGACCCCACTGCCAAGCCCACCCATCTCAAGCTGAAAATAATGCCATTCCCTCAGCATTAAGACACACATTCAGACACATATTCAGAGACGGTTTGAATGAAGAACAGGAATCGCTGTTCAAATCTGCATATGTATGAAATTCATAAATGTCTCAGGAAGTAATAGGTCTGATTTAATAACTTCTTGAACTGCACTGACCTGAAAAGTAACAGTTGGCTGTGTAGTAGCAAGGCCATTCTGCCACTCAGATGTCACTTTTAACACATATAACCAATAAAACTCTGAGGAGAACATGCATAAATGAGTTTATATGAATGCTGGAGGGATGAAACAGAAATGAAAAAGCTGTACTATCTTGTTGGAGGCAATTAGTGGTGCAGCCCAAAGTGTTCATGAACTGAGGCAATTTTAGTTGATATTCAGATTGATATTCCTGATATTCCTAATTCAAGTTGCTGAAGATAAAATGTCTAATAAATGACTAATTGTAAATGTTATTTTTGTTTAAAAGCAGATATTACATGTTTTTGTCGACTAAAAATAAAACTATTAAAAATAGTTTTCATCAGTGAACAAAGCTGAAAGATAAATATTAAACTTTATTGAATTTAAACTAAAATTAAAAAGGTGCCTTGGCAACTAACTGAAATAAATATAAAGCAAAATAGAAATATATATATAAAAAAAAAAATACAAAAAAAAAAAAAAGCACATAAAAATCCTAAACCTAAACTAAAATTAAAATGAAGTCAAATGATTTTTAAAGTCCCCCTGAAATCAAAATTGAAGTTTTTTATTAGTCTTAATGTTATGAATAAGCTGGTGTGTTCCAAAACAATGACAAAATTCGCATTTAGGAGATATAAGCATTCAAAACTTAGTCTCTCACTTCCACTAAAATGGATCACAGATTTTCATGACATCACATCGCACTTCAGCTTCTCATCAAATCTTCTGTCCAATCAAATGCTCTCTAGAATCTGAAGTCCCACCTCCTCCTACACTATCAACAGACACTGAAGCTGAAATCATTTGTTCACACATTTACTAGTTTCTACATGGTGAATGGCACGTACTGCACAATATAGAGAATAGGAAACGATTCAGTGTAAATATTCTTTCCATAGATGCAAATGAAGTCCATTTTTGCGTTAGTGTCACGTGAACCGCTGCAGAGCGAGCCTTCGATTATGAACACGATATTGCGTAGCTTGTCCGCGAACTACGGCTCTGTATATTAAGTGCCGCTCCATTTGAAAGCAGGTGATGGACATTTACCGCTAATCACAGAACCGGCTTTACTGATGAGACACACATGACAATCTCATGCGATTAATCGTGCAGCCCTACCTGAGGGTTAAATTAATGACTACTAGTCGACTAGAAAATCTTTAGTCAAGGACAGCCCTAGAAAATATTAAAATAAAAGCCAATTCAAAATGTAAAAAAAAAACACTATAATAGTAAATAAATAATACTAAAATAACACTGATGCTGTTGTTGTGAGTGACATCATATATTTTCAGTTTGGTCTATTAATGACATTGCTAGTCGAGAGAGGACAGGAAGTGATGGTGGGGGGGCCTGTGGAATTAGGTCGGGAAGTAACGCAGGTCAAACTAGCTGCTCAATAATATCCGACGATAATATCCGGTGTTCATGCAAAAAGATTTCTTCTCATAACAGGTCCCTTTGATTTTGAGACAAAAACAAGATTTCTAGAGAAACTCATCTTCTCTAGAATCAATATTAATCTTCAACAAAAAGCCAAATGGAAAATACCAACCATAACCAAAATCCACTGGATTGAAGAAACAACTAGACTCACTAAAAAGACATATTGAAAGACTTTAAATTTTAGTCTGTTACAAAATAATCATGTTGCAATCGTCAGTTTTGAGCCTATAAAAGACATTTTCCCACTCACAGTGTGGCACATCTGCAGTGCAGCGCCTGCATTTCAACATGGGAAACTTCTTAAATGTACAAAATAATACAGAGCACTTACCGGGGAGGTCTAAATGGGTCAGAACTAGAATTTTCCAATCCTGACTCATATACCAGTCAACACATTTCTAATTGTTTGGCATTTCAGTCTTGCCGATTTGGACTGCTTCAACAGAAGTGGCTGGAAAGAATATTCCCAGACACATAGGGTGCATCTCACTGTACTAACTCCATTTCTCAATCATGGTCCTGGAGCTCCCCCAACATGGCTCATGAAGTCAAATAAAGGACACATATAAAATGTGCAGTGTTATGTGTGCTCCAGGACCAAGATTGGTAAATGCTGCTTCCTCGTCATCTTGCACCGCTGTCATCCAGCCTGTGAGCTGAAAATGGGCACTTCAGTAATCTAAATGCACTGCAAGGAGAGGAGGAACAAAAAGAGAGAGGAAGCTTTCAGAAGAGCTTGGAGTGAAGATCCACAGGTGCATCCTATGCAGACACCTAAATTGTCATGGTACCAAAATTTCAGTAGTCAGTATCAATACTAGCGATGGGCGATATAATTTCAGTAGTCAGTACCAATACTAGCGATGGGCGATATCTAGGGGTGCTCCGATTGATCGGCTACGGATCGCTATTGGCCGATAATCACTTTGGGAAGTTTGATCGGAGGTCTCTATAAAGGCCGATCTTATGCTGACGACACAAAGATGCGCAACACTGTCTCAATCTCTGTCCAGAGTGGGTAAAAAAAAAAAAAAAAGTATAGAGTTAAAGGTGAAGTACAATCAGGCATGAAAACGGGTGAGGGGTGAAAAAGGTTAGAAGGATATTACCCCTGTAGGGGGGTCCGGGGGCATGCTCCCCCGTAAGAAAAATTTAAATATTCCATATTTTAAAGCATCAATCTGATGCATTTTGAGATGCTTTTTTTGCCAACCTGGGTAGAGCTGGAAAAACTTAACTTCAGCCATGAGTCAAAAATTATTATGGCCTCCTTACTAAGTATTATGAAGGGGGATCGAGCGTGAATCTTTATTGTTGTCAATTTTCAGTCTCTTTTTAATGATAGGCTTTACAAATCTGTCAATAATCCCCACTTGCTATTTGGGGGAAGAACCTAGCGCTATGATTGGTCGAACTCTTATTCTTTTGCTGTTGCTTAATTTGAGGACTGCGTGTGCACAGAGGCGTCACCAGGTTTTTGCGTAGTTTAGAGTGACAAATCGTACCAGTGTACTTTGAAGTCAAAATGCGTATCTGCTATGCAAATTGCATACAGGTTGGCAGGTCTTCTGTCTTGTCAGTCCCCTCACCTCAAAATCTACCTCCTCAAAAACGGTAGCATTAGCTAATAATTTTCCACTGGAGCTTTAGCTAGCTGGCTAACGTTGCGTTTTCTCCTGCTGAGTTCAATGACTCAATTCATCAAGCTGTATCTAACGTTAGCTAAGTCTATGTCAACAGAGCTCCTGGGTAACTTAACTTAGATATACCAGAAAATATTAAAATTATTGAAACCATCACCAAATTCAGTCAGGTAAATTGCCAAGGCCAGGCGTGCTTTCAGCTTCTGATGGTGGTCTGCACTGGTGATGCAAGGACCTTCGCGTTAATATTTCCATGCACTCGCGCTCCCTTCTGGCATGCGCACCTGTTCGCAATTCACTGAATCGCAGTTCGCAATTCACTGAATCTTGCACTCCCTTCTGGCACACACACCTGTTTGCAGTTCACTGAATCTCGCACTCCCTTCTGGCATGCGCACCTGTTCGCAGTTCACTGAATATAAATACCCCCCCTCCCCCCCAAAAAATTTTCTAATCGAATCTACACGATTCACATAGGTCACCTATTTTGGTTTCAAAATGGCGAATTTTGCCAAAAGGTGAGGGATTTTCATGTATGACAATTCACATATTTTTATTAAATAACTTACAAAGTAATTTGAAAACTTTCTGTGAGAGGTAATTTTTCTCTTGCCCTTTCAAAATGCGGAAATGGCTTCACACCACCACATCGCGTTTACAATAAGCGAGCTGCACGCTGCAGTTGACACAGGAATTGTCACTAGCACAATCGAGGCAGTGTTGCATCATCACTAAAGTTTGCAAGTCTTGCCAGTTTCCTCTCCTAGAGTCATGCACACTCAAAACACACACACACACACAAACAACTCAGGAGTACCAAATTGCACTTAAATGGTCAAATACACACAAATGTGTGCAAAATTACAGTCTTGATGAGTATGCACATAAATACAATCAGTGTTGTTGTAAAGGAATGTAAACAGTTGTGTAACTGCATGTGTAACAATATATTGTATCTGTGCATTTGGTCCTGAAGTAACAGCAGCCTAATAATCCTGCTTCAGTGTTTCTCACACACTCAGAGAGAGAGCAAGAGAGTCTTACATACCACACAGAATTGACATGCTACAGGTAAATTATATTCTTTGTTGTATTTGCCTTTAAAAATAATGGAGTTCATTTGGAATTATTCAGCCTTTAAGAACAAGCAGAAGCTACTGCCAGTTTGTCCGGTAGTGGGCAGAACTAATGTGCAAACAGCAATCTCAGGCCATCCTTAAAAATATTTTGGTTTGCAGTAACGGTAAAAAAAAAAAAAAAAAAAAAAAAAAAGGGTCGGTAGGTCGGTCTATTTTTTTTTTTTTTCAAGTTTCAATGTAAAAAAAAAAAAGTACAATTTTGGTGATGGTGATTACATAGGTATGAATTTAAACAAATTAGCATATTGTAACGTCACTGACTGGGTCTTTCAACCTGTGCCTTCAGGGGCAGCCGTGTTTCCACTGTCGGGCCTAAAGCGGGCATGCTAGTGCGTGCCAGGGCCAGTCACGTTTCCAATGTCACTTCCGGGGCTTGATCATGCCTCATCGGGGCTTCCTTGGGGCCAACGGCCCGGCGAATACATTGGTCCAAAGCGGGCCAGCTCGGGCTTGAGGAGGGAGTGGGTATGAGCAAAGGCGGAGTTTATCTGTGTGTGGAGACGGAGGCGCCGATGATTACATGTAGGTTATCAGCTAACACCAGCATTAAAGACTTTTCAATTCATTTTAGCTCAAAACTCACTTTCAGACAGCAGCAAGTGTTTTAAATAACTTATGTTTGTGATCCGATGTAGATTCTGATCACCAAGACTATGCGCGCTATTACCATAGTAAACATGGTAAATACGACGGCTTGAAGAAATCAGAGAAATATACGTAGGCTATCACAATCATGTAATTATTTTATCTGTCAGCACGTCTCGTCTGTCAACGGGTTGAGACGAAGCTAACGCACCGGCCATAGTGTGACATCAGTTAACTAATAATGTAAACATAGATGACGGTTTTTATTTAAAAGAAAGAACGTAGCCTTCGTTTGTATGTAGGCTTAGGCTATTTATACATTTACAATACTTACTAAAATATAATAAATATTATTTTATTGCTTTTGTATTAGTTGTTTGAAGAGTAAAAAAAAAATTGGTCGGTCTTAACGCAAATTTACAACCGGCAAGTCGGTCGGACTTAAAGCAAAAAAAAAAATAATAATTTGAGTCGGTCCTAAATTGACAGGGTCGGTCGGGTTACGGCAAACAAGAATATTTTTAAGGATGGCCTCATTGGCTGGCACTCACCTATTACTGTCCTTGTTTTGATTTCAGCAAATCACTTTGAGCAAACACAGACAACGTGATTAATATTCATGAACCCAGCAGCTCATCAATCCTTAGCGCTGTTTATGTTGTAGTTAGTAGTAGAATCAGTATTATTATCTTATCAGTATTATTTTTTTTATTTTTTATTTTTTTACTAAAACACAGAATGACCAACAATGTCTTAAGCACCAAGTTCAGTTAAAATGATAAATATTTATTCATACATTTTTCATACATGGTTACCAAGTTTTAGTTCTGTGAAACATTCCTGCAAAAACTCCCACCATTAGAAAAGCTGTCTACAATGCACAATGAATCTCTTATTAATTCCATCTTGTTTACAATTAGTTGTATGGTAATAATGAAAACATTCATGAGCATGCAGAACTATATAGCTCGAGGTGAACGAAAACTCAGGCGTTTCGAGCAGTGTTGAGCAGATTGTGATTAGGGTTGCAAAGAGGCGGAAAATTTTCGGTAAATTTCTGAAAACTTTCCAGAAACTTTCCATGGTAAGATAAGCTGGGAAATTTTGGAAATATTAATAAGTCAAAATATAAAAAGTAAAAAAAAAAAAAAAAATCCTCACAAGGAAGGAATGAAGCAAATGAAGCAAGGGTGTAGAGTTACATTTAAGCTATTTTAAGGCATGAAGAAACTATTTTCACAGGAAAAACGTTCCTGTTTCCATAGTGACCAGGGGCCTCATTTTAAAAAAAATTTGCATAGAAACCATCCTACATTTGATCTTACAATCATTTCTCCAATATGCGTACATGTGATTCAGAGAACGAATGCATGACAAAAATGTCTCTCTCTGCCAGATGTGAAATCTATAAATTGAAAATGATCTTGAAATTGTGCACAGCTAAATGATTTCAGATAGGGCTGTAACGATTCCTCGATTAAATTACTCTCTCCCATAAGGAAATGGCACTGAACACTTTTCCACATCAAAGACCTTTTTTATACAAATGAAAGTTGGCATGGATTTTAGCGTACACACACTCTATGTTCAAATCTGTACACGTTTTATAAATGAGCGTGAATTGAAGTATTGCTAAGTGTATTACTGCCCTCCACAGGTCAAAGTTTGAACTAATTGTTATATACTTACACTAGCATATTGTATATGACAACTTAGTTCAAACTTTGACCTGTGAAGGTCAGTATTACACTTAGCAGCATCTACACTGCTGGAATTCAAATTGAGAAGAAGAAGAGAGCTAGTTCAAGATGAGCATTTATGGTTAAAACGGATTTTTTTTTTTTTTTTTTTTTTAAGAAAATGATTGATCTCTTCGCTAGATAAAACCCTTATTCTTCGTCTAGTATCATTTTAAGGCCTTTGAAGCTGCACTGAAACTGTAATTTTGACCTTCAACAGTTTGGGGCCAATTAAAGTCCATTATAAGGAGAATAATCCTGGAATGTTTTCATCAAAAACCTTAATTTCTTTTCAGCTGAAGAAAGGACATGGATATCTTGGATGACATGGGGGTGAGTAAATTATCAGGAAATTTTTATTTGAAAGTGGACTAATCCTTTAAAGAGCACTTACACAGATACAGACAGAAGCATTTGAAAGCAGCCTCCTATCAGTAGATACCAAATATACCCAGCACTGCAGAAATGCTGGTACCATCACATTTTGAAAATTTTAATACCGACTTGGTACCGAAGCACCGGTACTTTTGTCAACCCCAAGCAATATAGCATGTGAATTATGTATAATTCAATGTTATGATGAACCATATGCCTTTCTCCACTGACTTTCTATGATGTACAAAGTGTTTCTAAGGATGCAAATTTTTGAAGGCAGCTATCTGACTCTGTGATGGCAAATGCGAACATAGTTTGTGTAACATTAGCTACACATTATTAGCTATTAGGCTAATCATAGGCTAAGGGCAATCATATCAATTAACATTATGTGTTGTGGAGAGCAATACATAAAATGCATTACCATTACTTTGTACAAACTACCCAGTATAATTTGCTAATCCTCTTCTTCTGAATCAGTTTCTGGTTTAAACATATGGCTAAATTAAACCAATAATTTTACTTGCCATTGTGAAGCGTTTACTACAGTTGACTGAGTGGATCAGGTAGTCCGAGAAGGTGTGATTGACTAATTTGCATATTCATGCTTCTGCAAAGACTAAATGAAGCAAAGGTGCAGAGTTACATTTAAGCTAGTTTAAAATGAAGAATACAATATTTTCACATGAAAAAAAAAAAGTTTAAATATGTCATTTTATCAAAGATGTGTTTTAAGAGATAGAATTGCTGCAGGGGGACTTTAAAGAATGACTTGATAAAACTTCCAAAAACATAAACAGCATTTGCCTCATTGCTTCAAAGTGATGCTTCAGTAAGTGAGGATGTTCCAATATGTTTTGTTTCGATTCCCCCATCCTCACATCTCATCCTTGCATCCTTTCCTAAAGCACCCCTCCACTACACCCCCCCAAAAAAAGATGTGATGAAAGGACACAAGAATGTACAATGACAGAAATGAGAAAAACCAATGGCAAGAGGAAAAAGAAACTGTTCCAACAGTTTTCCAACAGTAATGGAAAACTTCACAATAAAAGTCCATATGATAAAACCACAGACTGTAAAAAAAGATGGACGACACGACAGCGCTTCCATCCATTGTAATGAACTGAAGCCAAAACGGACGACGCTGGGCGCCGACACGTTATTCAAAGGCCGCATTTACACTGCAAGTCTTAATGCACAGATCCGATCTTTTGACCATATCCGATTTTTTTGGACGACGTGCTTACATTTCTTTTAAAAGTGACCTGTATCGGATGTGTCCTTTTTACACTGCACTTGGCGAAACGTACCAAAAATAGTCTATTTGACATAAATCAATTTCAATGGTACACTGAGCTTAATTTATTGACATTAATTCATATAGAAACCCTTTTAATGCAATAGTTACATCCCTGCATAAAAATAATACAAATTCTTCACGACAGTATACGTACGCAGCTCCGCTGGAAGCGTGTGAGTTGAAGAATACTCGGGCACGGGTAGATATTCACAGCTTCATGGGCTCGAATACGCCATCCTACTAGTGTTTTTTTTTTTTTTTTTGTCATTAAAACAAATGCATTCATCAGTGGTTGTATATCAAGGGCAGTTGCAAGTTTGTGTGCTTTTTATTTTGTGGTTTCAATGGAATGAATAGGGACTGAAGCGCGCGTCTGTGCACGAGCCGTCGTCACTGACAACAGCGACAACGAACACTCAGTGTGATTTCAAGAGTCAGATCGCCTTTTATTTAACACAAACAAATGCAATTAATAATCTGCCAGTCAACTAGAGATGTTCCGTTTGTTATAGGTATGTCTGCACCGCGAAATGTTAAACAACCCTCACTTTTCAATGACGCAGGAGTCGCATTTACAGGGGAATATCCGATCTGTCCGCTTACACTGCAGGCGCAAACGCACGTATCCGATTCATATCTGATTTATAACCACATATGAATGAGGCCTGAAACCGATCTGTGAAAATCGGAATCCATGTGCTTTTTTCCTGCTTACACGGTCGTGACTCATATCCGATCTGTGCCACATGGGAGGAAAAAAACAGAATTGGGTCACTTGAACCGTGCAGTGTAAATGGGGCCAAAAATGTCAAGTCTGGAGCCTGGGCAGGCGCAGAAGGAATCGTCAGTGGAGCCCGGAAGCGGAGTCGCGGTATCAAACTTCCAGACGACTGCGTCATCATTGATGTATTTTAAATAGGCTATATAAATTATACACAATTTAAAATTCTACCTATAAAATAATAGGCTATTCTGTTTCTAGAGCAATAATATTTTTTTAAACAGCAAATTCAGTAGATAAACTCAATATAATATGCAACTAGAAACAACTCTAAAATGTCAGAAACGGTCCTGCCATTTTAAATAGTTAAACTTACGTTACAGGAGATCGATTGCTATAATTAGAGTAGGCTATCATTAGTTTTATCCTAATTATTTTTTATCCTATTTTATTTTTTTTTTTATCCTAATTAGTTTTATCCAAATTATTATTTCATACCCATAAAAATAATTAGTAACTGCCAGATAATGATCAACTGCTTTTTCCCGACATGGTTAACATTAGGTGTGTTATCTTAACTAATAACATTTATTAATTAGCTTATAAACACCTACAATTAATGTTACCAAGAAAAACTCAGTGATCCATCAGATCCTGTAGGTCAGTTAGTACAATTTACTGCTGAACAACTTCTTTTGTCAATGTGAAATAACACAGAAATCGTAAATTAATAGTTAGTTATATATCTACAATCTCCCCACGAAGCTCCGACAGTCCTCAGACAAGCTGTCATTCAACTGTGACAACACACTCTGTTTCTATAGCACCAAATTGCTAGCTAAATTCAAACTTATCACAAAAACAAACAACTGAATATACAGTAGTCAACATTTGAAGTGGATCAAAACCTTTCAAAGTTGTCCTAAAACCTTCTTCTTAGAACAACTTATTTCTTAGGACAACTTTGATGAACTTGACCAAAACCATCTTTCAGAAAATTTTATTTGAAGCATAATTTATTTTTATGTTTTCACTGAAGTCTCATTCCTCTGCATTGAGAGGGCGGGGTTTATTACCTGTACTGCATCCAGCCACCAGGGGGCAATCAAAGAGCCTGCAGCTTCACTTTTCAGGACATATGAGGCACACCCGGATAAAACAGATACACTGACCTCTAGTGGTCAACAAAAGACTGGAACGTTGTGTTTTGAAACAAATGTGATAAACCTGCTTAAATCAAATAAAGTGTTTTGTGGCTTTTAGTCCTCCTTGTGTGTTAGCAATGTAGTAGTGAACTTATAAAAGCTGACAAAATGTACTTTTAGCAGATATATGCATTTACAAATGTATAGTTTTTCTCTTCCGGGAAAATGGCTTAAAATTATTAATAATTTTATTTAACAACCCTCATTTCATAATAAAAACCAAATAATGTTACAGGATAATCAGGACTGCAAATCATCTGTATTTAAATGAGCAGAAATGATTGCAGTGCATGATATTTTGGGTTTCATAGTTAATGAAATGGCACCATCAAGTGGTTCTCATTCAGAAAGTATTTGAGGCTCTTTTATAGAAACATTTAGAGTCAATCACAGTTGTGCCACATTGGGGCTGCTGGCATTAGGTATTACGCCTATATAATTTTAATCGGTTTATACTGTAAATAAGTCAAGTTTCAAGGTTCAGTTATGCTGTAAATACCAAAAATAAAAATTACAGAAAGTTCTCTATAATATAAGCTGGTTTTACTCTCAGCATCATAAATTTTACAAGCATATTGTTCAATGGTTAAAAGAATGTGTTTTTCAAGTATAGGATTTTAGCATGACTTATTTTGCAAACAACATAACTCTTGTCTATCTCCTTAGTGGTTTCTTTATAGTGGTAGATGAAAGTCCACACTTCAGCTCTGTACACCGCGGCGGAAGCTGGAATAATTCTATTGTCTTGTGAGCCAGGATTGCTAATGCTAACGCTAGCGATGCGCCCTCACACATCTTGCACGTTTATGTTCAGAGATAACACTGCCATCTAGCAGTTGGGTTTAAACCAAACACAAAGCCACTGACACAAAATCTTGGATGTAAAATCTTGGATGTTTCCTGTATGTCTTTTCAGTCTAGCGTGTTCCACTCCCTTGTTGGAGCCTGTCCACACAGAGGCACGTTTAGCTGTACACGTACAAATTTTGTATTGAATCTGTGTTTGTCCAGACAGATCTTGCGTTGGAGAAGTGGATAAATCTGAAAATGACACCCTTGCGTTTTAGTGTGTACAGCCAATCCGTATATTTTATGAAACAATGACGGTATGTGTTAATCGATAACGGTAGAAAAAATGTTCGATATAACTCTCGATATAGTGTCACTGCAATGTGTTAAAATGTAAACAGAAATGAAGTTCGGTTGCATGAACAACTCTCAAGCTTGCTCCATCCCTGGATCATAAACAGACACGCTACGCGTGACACGCAAACAAGTTGCTGTGGAATTCAGTTTCGCAATCGGAACGTGAGATCAGAACACACAAACACATGAAAATGAATCCTGTACCTGCTCGCTATGAGGAGATTGTGAAAAAAAGACGTTAGCTCGCCAGTGTGGCAGTTTCATGGTTTCCTTATGCTGTGTTCACACCAAACGCGAATAGAGCGTCTGGCGCGAATGATTTCAATGTACAGACGCGTTTACGCGCGTCTGGAGGTCTTGCGGCGCGAATGAGGCGTTTAGCGCGGCACGGAAGACGCGAATGGTGCTTTTTGTGCATTTACGCGTCTGACGCGAATTCGCGTCTGACGCCCGAGTTGAAAAATTTGAACTTTGGCGTAAATTCGCGCCACGTTAACCAATCAGGAGCCTGCTTGCTGCTGTGGCGGCAGGCCCGCACCGGAGTCACTCATTCAAAATGGAGGAATGACTGATATGATCAGTGAGCAGTCACCCAGAGATTTATGCCAGTTCATACTTCAGTAAGTTCATACTTCAGACAGGAATAAAAAGGACCTCACTTGGAAGAGTGTCGGTGAGGAGATTGGGCTACCTGGTAAATTGTAATACACATTTCACGTACACGTTTATCGACCCGCGGCCTTCCCGCGACGCTGACCCCTAAGACGCTGTTCTGCTCTCCAGAGCAAATACAAAGCAGTAGCTCTCTCGATGAACGCACGATCAACATCAGCCATCCTGCAAACAGACAACCGCACTTGCCCCTCCCACAAGAAGCGGATTTCGCCTTGGACGCGCGTCAATTTCGCTTCAAACGCTTGTTTTTTGAATGCATTCAAAATGTTCAAGCGGCAAACTAGACGCGGTAGACGCGAATTTGACGCTCTATTCGCGTTTGGTGTGAACGCAGCATTACATCTTACAGTTGATCTACTTCAAAGTTCACATAGACAAATATACTTCAATGAGTGTGAGACATCACCTCACTTCCGTTGTCAGTGCACGATCAGACCTCACTAAGCGAATGCTGAACGCAGTTGGACATAGTGGTGTATTAGAGGTAAAGAATTATATAAATACTTTTCGGTTTCTCGCACAAACCGATCGTTTCGTGTCTTAGGACATCAATAAGCCCTCATGAGCCGCAGGGTTTAGTTTGGATTTGTCTATGCAAGTTTTTTCGACTCTTATTGTTCGAATTCTCATTCACTCCCATTATTTGACTGACAGATAGCAACGGTTGGAGTTAAAAAGCATCATTTGTGTTCTACTGAAGAAACAAAGGCATCTACATCTTGGATGCGCTGGGGGTAAGCAGATAAACATCAAATTTTCATTTTTGGGTGAACTATCCCTTTAACAGCTGCAGTGTTTTCAACCACACTGTATCTTTATTTCTGTGTTGCAAATATTCAAATTGGCAATAAAAGTCTATAGTTCATTTGAAATAAAAGTTTATAGTTCAGATAAAAACACTGATGTCTATGTAATCGATCAAAATAAAGCAAATCAGCTTTTGAAAAAACTTGAACACGCTGAAAATCACTCATTTATCGATTACATTGTTTCACCACCAGGTGGCGACAAGTGACTGTTAAAAAATGTATTTGACATTGAATCTTCATTCAACAGATGAATACTGATTTATCCAGTAATGCAAAAAGAGTATTTATGAGTCATTGAATCATACATCCAAACAGATTTTTTTTAAATAATTAATTCAAATACATTTAAAATTTTAAAATAGACCGCAGAAATTAATATTTTGTCAGAACCTCTAGTAAATGATGTTATTTCGTTTAGTTGACATTCAGAATTGTGATCTCGGTTTGAAACAAACAAAAAAGTTTCTCAATTTATCCAGAATTGTGCAGCTCTAAGTTTCTTTAACACTTGTATTTTAAATAAAGATTAAAAAAAAAAAGAAATAGTTGTTTATGTAATTTTGCTTTGTTTTAAAAAATGATTTAATTAAAAATGCACTGGGTAAATTCAAACTTTTTTCTACTAAAATGTTTTTAATAATTATCGATACCGATCAATATGAAACATATTGTGATCATTTTTTTTTTTTTTTTATCTGTATCGCCTAGCCCTAATACTGCCATTACCATCTGGAAATCTGCCTAATCACACTTTGAACAATCTGAGCCAAACATTTCCTAAAAAAATTCCTAAGTGAACCTAATGAATGCAAACATTGTTACTGTCAGTCAAACTATTAGCATGAAGACCACCTGAATTAGAACAAACAGGCAGTTAACAAACATCTCATTGGTATTCTGTACAGGAAAACTGTGCTCCTAATAACAATGAACAAAGGTTTTACCATCTCATGAACATAAGTACATGTCAGACTGACATTAGAACGGAGTAAACACAGATGCAGTCGCATGCAAACGCACGTATAGCATACACACGGAAAACTAAGAATGAGGGAGGGTGTGGTGTTTAGAGTGAGAGACCTGACAACCGTTAGCCATGTGCCACAATTTTAGACCAAAGCTAAAATAGAAGGCATGTGATTTTCCCCTCCATTGCCATCCTACAGAAAACCATTGACACACAATAAGACCTTCACCCGCACAGCCTGTGCACCACATCCACACACCTGTAGCTTTCAACTTCTTATTGTGCTGACTCCACTGAAAATGAAAGATTAACAAAATATAACACATCTAAACTAAGTTTAAAACAAACCAAATGGTGGGATATTGACATCAACAATATATACTACCTTTCAAAAGTTTGGTAAGTAATTTTTGTTTAAAGAAGTCAACTTTTACTACACTGAATTGATCAAAAATGAAAATGTTACACAATATTTCTATTTCAAATAAATGTTCTTTTGAACTTTTTATTTATCAAAGAATCAAAAAAATGGATCACAGTTAAATATTAGGCAGAACAAATCTTTTCAAGATTGGTATAAGAATTTTTCTTGAGCTTCAAATCAGCCTATTAGAATGATTTCTGAAGGATCATGTGACACTGAAGACTGGAGGCTGATGAAAATTCAGCTTTGCCATCACAGGAATAAATTACATTTAAAAATATTATATATATATATATATATCAGTGCTTTCCACACATAGACTTTACTTAGGCGGGCCGTCCAGGTTTATTAACGGCCGCCCAAGTATATTTGGAGACATTTATGCTTTTATTATTTTTATAATAATTAATATTTTTATTATTTTTTTGTATCCACCCAAGATAATGAAACCATCGCGATAGATTAACTAGTGGAAAATACGGGTTTCATACCTGCTCGTTATGTGTGCGTCAGAACTGTTTTCACAAAGAGCACTGCATTTTGCAAAGTCACAAGGTGGTGGTGTTGCGCGTTCTACAGGCTCGCACAACAGCGCTTCAGACTGCTTCAAAGTGATTCTCAATCAACGAAAAGCGTGGATTTATGCCAAGCGATTGCTAATGAACTCAATTTGATGAATTATGACAATGTCTACTTTATGGCCTTTATATAATATGTTTTAGATGATTGTAAATATGTAATTGTGTAGACATTTCAAAATAAGAGTCACGGTGAATTTCGGGCTTGTTTATAATTAAAAGTCACACGCTAAGTTTTTTTTTTCTTCTGGGCATTATTGGTATTTTGGTAACACAATAAATTGTATTTAATTTGATTTTTATTTAATTCATAGTAAACTACTGTAATCTCCCCCACAGGAAGAAAAGACTAAGAACATTATTTGACCGTTATATTATTCATTATTTAAATTTTACTAGTAAAATCTGTGTCCCATTCACTGAGAGAGACACTATATAACATAGCAAGGAGAACATAGGAAAAGGAGAAAAATTTAAATGCTGTAATTTTGAATAATTTACAATACATAATAATACATTATATTAGTATGTAATTAAATGTGATAGTATGCTATGTAATTAAAATTAACTTCAATAAATAAAAATACTGTTAAAAATCACACATTATTTGTTTGTCACTAGGCATGTGACGGTATCAAATTTTCATGTTGCGATTAATTGATGAAGCTTTTATCACGGTATACTGCATTATCACGGTATTAAAATAAGTTGCAAAACCATTTTTGTCAGTTTAACAGGTTTAAGAACTCTTTTTGTAATAAAACAAAAACAACTGACTGAAATTTTCAAACAGATTAATATGCAAAAGAATTAGGCTATAAAGAACAACAGATAACACTTTACTCTATTTAATGCATTAACTAAGATTGAGCAATAGCTACATTTGTTACAGAAAGTGTTATTTTTTGTTAATGTTAGTTTAGAAACACAACTGATCATTGTTAGTTTTATCTCAGGTCCATTAAATAAGTTATTTTGTTTTTAGTAATGTTATTAAATAGTAACTAAGAAATTAACATTAATTAATAATAATTAATACGTTATAAGTATTTTTATTGTCAGTTTAGTGATAATGAATTAACATGTTAACATGTTAACACTAATGTCGCTGTATGTTTTCAAAGTTTTACTTGAACAATAACAAATAATCAGAACATTTCTAATCATTAGGGCATGTTGTAGTCCAGATTAAAATATATAAATGTTTAGGTTTGAAAATAAATATCCTTTTAAGTCTTTTTTAAGTATTCAGTATTTGGTGCTGTGATGAACATCACTGAGATTTAAAAAAAATGAATGGCTGTTTGAAGCATTTTAAAAACTTCACTAGCGCAGTTACTTTGTTTGCACGGTTTCCGTGGTAACCGCTGCACGCTGCTGTTCCATCAGCACCCTCTGCTGTCAGAGAGTGAACACGCACTTACATTCAGCTCGTCTCCTTCACTGGTTCCGCCATGTGCTTCTCGTGCACGTTGGGATTGTTTACATCTGAGCGTGTGTCCTTTTGACGCAGAATACAGCGGTTTTGTGCATTTTATACGATTGATGGGTAAAGTATTCTTAATTGCCTTGTGCATGTATAATTGGTAATAAATTATTATTTACGGTATTCTGAAGTGCCGACGATTACAATATCGTGCATATTCATTATCGCGATTTATCGCATTACCGAATATCGGCACAAGTCTATTTGTCACATGTAGTAGACCATTTTTGTGCCATGGGTAATAGGAGGATTTTTCACCCCGCTACCACCGCAAGTATATTTCAAACCTGTGGGAAGCACTGCATATATATACATTTTTTAATTGTAATAGTAATTTACAATATTAGTGTAAATTTTGATCCAATAATGCAGCCTTGGACATAAAATACTTCTTTCAAAACATTTTACTGAATGCAAACTTATGTCAGGTTCAGACTACATGATATCAGCCCAATTTTGGCACAATCCACTTGACACGTAGGGTGTCGTGGTGATGCCTAAACGACAACAGGCGCCGGGACGCAAGAATCGATCGTTTCATCTAGTATAGTGCGTCATAGTGGACGACAACTGGTGGCGCGTCTGCCACGCTTCACAACAGAAAGACTACCTTTTTTTTTTTTCGGTCCTCCACAACGGTTCCGTCATATCTGCCAATAGGGGCAATAGGGGCACAGAGGCTCTTCCGTACACATATTGGTGATATTGTATTGGTGGTGGTAGGTAGAAATATGCAATGGAGGAAAGGTTCATGGAGCTATGGCAACAATACTCCAAGTCCTACCTACTGTATATGATGTTTCCTCAAGGGACTAAATCCGACATAAAGTTATTTTTCCATTTCTATTATTGAAACAAAACAGCACATCTCACTAGTAACTGTTAATCTGGAAGACTAGATAAGAAAAAGACCTCAAACCATAACAAAGAACACGTTACAATAGGATTACAGCTTTATTTGTTTTTTTCTACTGTATTAGGTTCCCTTGTGACTTCTTACATAAAAGCACAGAAGTTAAACCAAGAGTTAATTATCACCTGCCACACTACTCACTGGGGTTATACAGGTGCTATATTCACCAGAGTTTTATAATTTTTGAAATACTACTAGCTTATGAAAGTTGTCAGACAGAGATTATAACTCCAGCTATCGTAATCATACATGCAGATCTACATGGGAGAATTATTGCAGTGTTAGGATTGTGTACATTGTTGACAATGCCACCTGTAGCTTCAAGTAGCCTGTAAGATTATAACAGAACATAATTCCATCAAAATAAGTTTGGATAAATTAAAAATCCAAATAACTAAAATCATAGATACTGCACCAACGGGTGCATTCATGAAATGTACGGCAAAATATGGAAACGTGTGCTCAGCTTACCGTGTAAAAGCCAATCCTACACAGGGCTATTGAGAGCTGAATGTGTTCTGACATCGTCCCCAGCAACAGCGTTACCCCAGACAACAAACAAGCCAAGCCAGAGTTACTGAATGAGGCCAGGAGGAGGACAGCTTTGAAGAGGGAACACAGAAAGATACTATACGAAGACAGAGAATCAATGGTCCTTCTTCAAACAAAAGGATGGAGAAAAGAGGAAACAGTTCTGTTCATTCCCCATTCATAAATAAACAAGAGCTAGAGGTGGGTGTATACTCAGGGAGAGAGAGCGAGAGAGAGCAAGAGAGAGACAACAACTAAAGGGAATTAGTAGAGCACAGTCTCAAGAGATTATCAGCTCAGTGACTCGTACCACAAAATAAAACTGCTAATTGGATTAGTTACTTTTACACACCTACACACAATAAATTATACAGTATAATAATTTCAAAAAAATTGTCAAAAATGATGAAGTTTAGTTTAAATAATCGCATCTCATACCTTAAAAAAACAGACAAACAGCTAAATTATGACATATTCTGAAGAAATGTATGAAATGTACTTCTCTGGCTATCACCAGACCAAGCTCAATTTAAAATTGAACAATGGTCTGGGGAGTCTGCTATGTATTTTCTACTGCACAATAGGTGTGATCAACGAGCATTATTCATGCAATTGGATAGTCCTTCAACCAATCAGATCAACGATCCTGGTGACGTACTTTGCAGAGCGACGCGAAAACTCCAGACAGGTTTAGTTTGTATAGAGGGTATGCATCAACGTCACTTTCCCATCGGAACGTGCTCCCTCAGCTGGACTGAGTGGCAAAAGAACATGCTACATGACTGGATTTAATAGGGGAAACTGTGAAAACGTGAGTAAAACTAACAAATTACACTAAAGGTTGGACTCGAAAGTGTTTCTTACAGCTTGTCAAATAAACCTAATCAGTGGATATTGACATGCAGCCTGGAGTCATGTTTCCTGACATTTATATGTGCCTGATTTGACACCAGGGAAATACATAAAGCAAATCTCCCTGTGAATATTTTATATAACTACAATAGAAGTAGGTTTAAATATGAGTAATCACTTGCATTACAGTCCAAAAGTTTGGAACCACTAAGATTTTTAATGTTTTTAAAAGAAACACTGTTCTTTTGAACTTTCTATTCATCAAATAATCCTGAAAAAAAAATATTGTACACAAATATTTTGTACAATTGTACACATTAAATGTTTCTTGAGCAGCAAATCCGCATATTAGAATGATTTCTGAAGGATCATGTGACACTGAAGACTGGAGTAATGATGCTGAAAAAAGCTTTGCTGAATTATTTTAAATTGTAATAATATTTCACAATATTACTGTTTTTTACTGTATTTTTAATTAAATAAATGTAGCCTTGGTGAGCAGACGAAACTTTTAAAAACATTAAAAATCTTAGTGGTTCCAAACTTTTGGACTGTACTGTATATCAATGTTATATTTCGTCATATCATCCAGCCCTAAAATAAGCTATTTGTACAGTCAATCACAAAGCTCTTTTCCGTTTTGGATGTGTTGTGTGTTTTTCGCGGCATTCACGCTGAAAACCAATGCTGCCGCTCAGTCTTTGTGCCACTTAGCAGGCGTGACCGCAGTTGTAGCGGTCAACGGTGACGTCACGTGCATACCCTCCATTGGTTAGTAGCATTGATCATCGGTTTGCAGAATTGAGCGATTTTTGCAGGTTGTGCAAAAAAACATGAAAGTGAGTGGTATTTACACCTGCACCTTGACTGATATGAGGTTTAGTCCTACAGCATACTGCTCATTACATGTGTCATACAATTTACGTATGATTAATTTAGGATAATATTATACTGTTATTTTAGGTCAATATGGTTTATATTCAGTTGAATTATGTTATTGCCACTTAATTTTTTTGGATTATGTTTATGAGAAAATTTGAGTAGAAATTTCTCATAGGTGCATGTTGAAGACATGTAAAAGCCAAGTGGTCAAACTCAAATTAAATGATTTCAAAATACCTAGTCTGATGCAAATAGTTCTGCTTCAATTTTTTTTTTTTTTTTTTGAGTAAAACCAAGGCAAGATTTTTTACAGTGCATCTTCTACTAACAAATAAAGTGTTAGCCTAATGATCATAATGATAATACCAATGATTGTGTACTCTTCAGTGAGTGAAAAACTCAGTGAGAGTTAGAAATGTACAAGTAGGAAGCTGATAATAATATCAAAGCATGCTGCTGGTGTGCCTAAGTAATATTATATTACGGTCTCTCAAATGGTCATCATCATTGTGTAAACAAATTCGAATTTGACTAAATTTGTAGGCACCGTTGTACATTTTAACCAGTTGATTGAAAATGAGCTCATGCGCATTCTAAAAATCTAAATTCAAATAATGTATAGAAAATTATTCATGAAGCAGATAAAATACCTATAAACTATTTATCATTTTGAGTTAACCCTTATCTTAAAAACAGTTTAAAAGCTGAAATGTGAGGTTTATCATTTTATTTATTTATTTATTGATTTAAACAAGTAGCACATGTTAGTACTGTAAGTTACCATTTCATCTCAATTTCTTTCTTTTCTTTCTTTTTTCTGGGGGGGGGGGGTACTTTATTCAGCACGGACATATTCAAGTGATCAAAAGAGGCAGCAATACATTTACAGTGTTACAAAAAATTCCTATTTCAAATAAATGCTGTTCTTTTGAACTCTCTCTATATTAAAGAACTCTGAAAAAAATGTAGAACTTTTTTCACTAAAAAAATTATTAGGCAGCACAACTTTTTTCAACATTAATAATAATTTAAAAAAAAATCTTAGGATCTTAGAATGATTACTGAAGGATCATGTGAGACAAAAATTCAGCCTTGCCATCACAGGAATAAATTACATTTGAAAAAGATTTCAAATAGAAACCACTTATTTTAATCATTAATGTATTTTTGTTTTGTTTTTTAAAAATGCAGCCTTGATGAGCATAAGAAAAACATCTTACCAGCCCCAAACTTTTGAACAGTAGTGAACAACCAAGCAAGCATACAAATACTAAAGAATAAAGACATCATTTGCATAATCCGGGCGTATTCTAGTACTGCAATGTCCAGAATTTCTCTCTTTATCTATATGTACTCCTAATAAATATCCACAAGGTGGCAGTATTGATTTTGATTTTTCATTCACATTTGTCCATAAACTGACATGCTTCACAGAAGTAAAACTAAGGTATATGCATGCACCCAAAATTAATCTGTCATACCACAAGCCGCAGCATTCATATGTTCCAGATAGTTTAGAAAATATTTATTTAAACTGAGTTTTGTGTTTGCTCCTACTTAGCGTAGCATCCCTTTTGAATATATTTGAAAATGTATTTTATTTCTGTGATGGCTAGGTTGAATTTTCAGCATCATTACTCAGTGACAGTCTCAGTGTCATCTTATGATTCAAATATTATTATTATCAATGCTGAAATCAGTTGTGCTGCTTAGTATTTTTGGTGGAAAGTGTGATACATTTTTATATAAAGTACAAAACAGCTTTACAGTATTTGAAACCGAAATCTTTTGTAACAATGCAAGCAAGTCTTTACTGTCACAAAAATGTCCCCAAACTTTTGAACAGTAGTGTATGTAACATAATATGCTTGTTGAGTACAAGCTTCCTACATATCAGTTCTCTTTGCCTATTCTAAAAATGGTCCGCCCCATCCCTTGCCCAGAAACCTAAGCAGAGGACTGTCTTTTTATAGCTTCGGTAGGTTCTAACAGCATTGCGCTTCTTCACATTCACTACACAAAAAGCCAAGGGAACCTCTGTGCCCAGTGTCATGGCAGGAGAGGGGATCACCATTTCCCACTGGATATCAAGCCCTGTGCGCTACCAGGAGCACTTCAAAACCAGGAATCTCAATGAATGCACTGAAGATCATCGACTATTTGCCCTGCCGGGACCTGCATGTCTGCCGGTTAAAATGGACACTGAGGGGAGTCAAGCAGACAGTGAGGACGAAGATTCAGGAGAGCCATTGTTTCAAGTCCTGCTGGACGTGACTCAGTTTAAACCAGAAGACATACTTATACAGGTCTTTCAGGGGTGGCTGCTAATCAGAGGTCGGCATGGGGTGAGGATGGATGAGCATGGGTTTGTGTCGAGGAGTTTCACTAGACAGTATCAGCTGCCTGACGGTCAGCTCCAGGCGGGGGACCTCAAAGCCATGCTGTGTCATGACGGGATACTAGTGGTGGAGACCAAGGACCGATGGTGGCCAGCGTGTGATTAGGAAAATACAATGACTTAAAATCATTCATCATGACATGATCAAACGTGGGCTGTGTTAGTAGAACATTTTTGTTGTTTTAAATCAGTTACATCATAAAGCAATTGCTGTTATATGACAGTGTTGCTTTGTTCTGCATGTCGGCAGACATTTAACAACATTCATTCAGCTTGATTGCCTGCCTAATTCTTAGTTGCTTACCAGCAAAAATGTCATTTTCTAATAAATGAAACAAGCCTCTCATATGTTCTATTTATAAAAATAGCAGTCACCTGGCAGGAATGTGCTTTATCTCAATGACATCTCATTATGTCATATTGCAAACACGTGTGTCAGCATGCCAAACGTGTTAACCAAACAGTCATCGGCTGACATCATATCATAATACTGTAAAAACCGTATAAACTCAAAGTAAATTGAATGTGTTTTAAATGAAGAAAGCATCTTAAAAGTTGCTTTAAGGGTTAGTTCACCCAAAAATAAAAATAGTGTCATTACTGAGGGAGGAAATGTCATTGCTGTGAATGCAGGCCTCACTGAGCCATCGGATTTTATCAAAAAATATCTTAATTTGTGTTCCTAAAATGACGTTTAGGGGTGTGGAACGACACGAGGGTGAGTAATAAATTACATTATTTTCATTTTGGGGTGAACTAACCCTTTAAAAGATATTGAGCATCTACATAACAATGTCCGAATTGTGAACTGATCTTTTAATTGAATCGGATCTTTCAATGAATCGGTTGAACCCGCTGAAAAAATGGTCTATACTGAATCCGCACCTCTTGAGTCTCTTACGTATGACCTTTTCGTAGTAAGATGATAGAACATTAGTAGCAAGGATTTCACTTTGTTATAAGCATAAACAATATTTTACGCTCTGTCTCCAGCGTTCCCCGGCCTTTTTCACGATAACCGGTTAGAACGAAAAAATAACACGGTTAAGACTAAAGAGAGTGCTGTCATTAAAAGTAAAGTTCCACATAACATGAAACCAGTCGCAAGTGAATTAATCACAAACAGATGTATTCTTATTTGAGGAAGTATAACTAACATTTGATAAATAATTTGATTTAACGTTACCTCAACATCTTCTTGAAGATTCTCTGCAACGGTCGCCTTACTAAGTTTGAATTTCCGTCACACGAAAGCGCGGGAAACTAAACCGGAAGTAGCGTAATTATTTGTTAAAAAAAAAGCATATAAAGTATTTGGTATCATGAAAAATAAAATTAAAAATCACATATATATATATATATATATATACTGCTCTCCAAAAGTGGGGTTTTGGACAATATTGGCATGAATCCTTTTTAATTTGTTATAATTTTGCACTGATAAGGGACAACACAAACTACGAAAACATTGTTTATTACATAAACAGTTTATACATAGAGAAAACTTACATTTTCGATTCATCATTATCCACCATTAGCAGCTATCTGCCCTAAACTGGATCCTAATTGGTTCATTGTATTCTAAACTTAATTGGAGGTCAAGTTTGAGCCAGTAACCAGGCATCACAGCTGGCAAAGGGGCATGTCTGACTTTGACATGTATATTTTGCCTTTATTATGTAATCAAAATTATCATTGCTGGTCTTCAATGATAATGTCAAGTTACTGTAATGTATTTGCACCAAAAAATTATAAGGATTTATGCTGATATTGTCCAAAACCACACTTTGCCAGGGGTGTTTCCAAACCTTTGGAGGGCAGTGTATATGGTGTAGTGTGTATATATATATATATATATATATATATATATATATATATATATATATATATATATATATATATATATATATATATATATATATATATATATATATGAATTTGTTCAAATTACATTCAAGAACCGTCTCTGATTTTGAACGAATGGAGGATTTGACTGATGGAGTAAGGTATTGATTTAATATCTGAATAGAATAAATGTTAATATAAAACGTACTAGAAACATGTTCACAATCTGTTTTAGCAGTATCTTGTTAAATCTTGCAAAAATATGCATCATCAAACTGAAGTTTAGTATTGTTTAATGTAATGCAAACCACATTTGGCTCTAAATAACTGTGTTTGAGCTGATTCATAGCTGAAATTAAGTAAACTGGGATAAACAATTAAACTAAACTATTCGCTTTTCTGGGCATTTAATTTAGCGAATGTAATACTCCAATGTGATTGCGTGTTGATGTAAAAGAATCACGGAAACAGTCAGTTCTATGGAACTCTTCAAAAGAGCCGATTTGTGAAAATCAGAAGTCCCCCCCCTATGTTAGATTTTGATTCGTGCTGTCTGGTGCTTAGCTCCACCCTCGACTACCCGGACTGGTTGTGCTCGCGCTGTTCAGGGTGAGTGAGTGTAAACTGCGGTCGGTGTGGGACGGGCGCACAGTACGGCGACTGGGTTCTGGACGGAAAGCTTCACGGATGAAGAAATGATTCACCACACAGCTCTGGGGATTTTAAACACGACAGCTGACAGCTAAGCGTCACGTTGTTCTATGACCGGTGTGAGAAGGACCCTGGAGATAGAGGGTTTACGGTCCCCGCAGCTAACGCGCAAGTTGTTGTCAGTATCGCAGATCAGTGAGTGAGTGAGTGAGCGGGTTTGGGTTGGAATTAGCTAGCTGATACGCTAGCCTTTAAAATACGCTAGCTTTTAAATTAATCCCAGCTTGGAGATATTTTGTGTCATGGCTCTGCGAGCGAGAGCTCTGTATGACTTCAATTCAGAAAACCCTGGGGAGATATCAGTGAAGGAGCACGAGATTGTAACTCTGTACAGCGAGCAGGACATTGAGGGCTGGCTGGAGGGAGCGAACAGCAGAGGGGAGAGGGGGCTTCTCCCTGCGTCCTACGTCGAGATTTTGAGGAATGACACCGTCTCATCTTTTAACAACAACTCTCGATATTCCAACATTCCCACTGTTGGTTCTGACTTCAGAAACCAGACTCAAGAGAGCTACAACACTGCACCAGCACCCAGCTTCACAGCCTACCCTGCTCTACCTCAACAACAACATCATCATCATCCAGGGACCCCAGCCAGTGATGATGATTGGGATGATGACTGGGACGATCACTCGTCTGTAGCTGATGAACCAGGGATTGTTGGTGGAGGATACAGGAATTATGAAGGAAACGGACCCTCTAGCTACAGCATCTCCACATCCTCCATGCCTAGAGGTGCACAGCAAGCCAAAAGTTCAGCCACGGTCAGCAGAAATCTGAACAGGTTCTCCACTTTTGTGAAGTCAGGCGGTGAGGCGTTTATCCTGGGGGAAGCATCCGGCTTTGTGAAGGATGGAGATAAAATCTGCGTGGTGATGGGTCAGTACGGTCCAGAGTGGCAGGAGAACCCGTACCCATTCACTTGCACTATTGATGATCCCACCAAGCAGACGAAATTCAAAGGCATGAAAAGTTACATTTCCTACAAGCTGACGCCGACCCACACGCAGAGTCAGGTCAACAGAAGATATAAGCATTTTGATTGGCTCTACGCACGGTTGGTGGAGAAATTTCCTGTCATTTCAGTGCCGCACATCCCTGAAAAACAAGCCACGGGTCGCTTTGAAGAAGACTTCATTTCTAAAAGGAGAAGAGGGCTGATATGGTGGATGAATCATATGACCAGCCACCCTGTACTGGCCCGGTGTGATGTTTTCCAGCACTTCCTCACCTGCTCCAGCACGGATGAAAAGGCTTGGAAGCAAGGGAAGAGGAAAGCAGAGAAGGACGAAATGGTCGGTGCCAATTTCTTCCTCACCATCAGCACTCCGGCAGCCCCTCTTGACCTGCAAGATGTTGAAAGCAGGATTGATGGATTCAAGACCTTCTCCAAGAAAATGGATGACAGCGTGATCCAAGTCAACGCCACGCTCAGCGAGTTTGCGAGGAAGCAGATAGCTGGGTTCAAGAAAGAGTATCAGAAAGTCGGACAGTCTTTTAAGTATCTAAGTCAAGCATTTGAGATGGACCAGCAGTTATACTCGGTCGGTTTGAACCAAGCAATTGCGTACACAGGAGAAGCTTACGAAGCTATTGGAGACTACTTTGTGGAGCAGCCTAAACAAGACGTGGATCCTGTGATGGATTTGTTAGCCCTGTACCAAGGACACCTTACCAACTACCCTGATATCATCCATGTTCAGAAAGGTAATCATTTACTCATTTATTTGTATCATCATCGAAATATGCATGAAACTGTGTTCAGCTGAGATCAGTGGGCTTGAAATATAACAGAGTCACTTGCTTTCAGAAGTTTTCTTTGCTTGACTGATTTGTTTGCATTGAAGTGCAACCGATGAGTTCACTGGCCGCCCTGGTTTCGTCTTGACTGCTGAGTCACATGGCGTGAGCTGTTGCTGACGTGCTGTGTGTGTTTCCTGTGGTCTGCAAATCAACCACATACGATGGTAAAGACTGAAACTACTGACGTACTGCATTGTTCGTGGAAGTCTGACAGGAGAATTTCAGTACACATGCAGTCATTCAGTCAATGCATTGATTTGAGCGTGGATGTTATTGTTACAGTGGTACACATTTCTTACACTTAACAATTGATAATGTCCTTGATAGTATCATAAAACAAGTGTCGTTTTATTTCAGTTCAAAAGCATGTACGCATATACTTTGTTTTTTCGTCTGGAATCATGATGATTATCATTTTCATCATGATACTCCAGAATGCAAATAAGGCCCTCAGAGGATGTAGGAAGTGCAGCAGTCACACCTTCAGCTGTTTGATTAACTGCTTGAATATTTATGACGCTCATTACCATTTGCAGATAAACGTGAGACTTTAGGCTCTCAAATTATAGGTTTTGAGATAGCCTTTTTTTTTTTTCTTTTTTTTTTTTTTTTAAATGTGGAGCCACTAACTTGTAATGTAGGTCTCACATAGAATGCAATGAACACTTAACATGAATTTTTCAATCAAGACTCCTGAACCCATATCCACATTAATCGTAAGAAATGTTTATTGTTGTAATCTTAGGAGCCCTCAGCAAGTCATCATTTTACTTACTAATAATGATCACATATACAACACAGTTCAAAAGTTTAGCACCAATAAGATTAAAAAAAAAAAAAAAAATGATGATAATAATACATTTATTCAGCAAGTATGCATTAAATTGATCAAATTTGACAGCAAAGACATTTATAATGTTATGAAAAATTTCTGTTTCAAGTGAATGTTTCTTTAACTTTGTTTTCATCAAATAAGCCTGAAAAAAAAAAAATCACGATTTTCACAAAAAAAAATAAAAAAATTAAATGGCACAACTGTTTTAGAAACACTGATAAGAAATGTTACTTGAGCAACAAGTCAGCATATTAGAATAGGGGAAGTTGTACACTTTCTGCTCATGCTGTGTTTGCATAATTTATCAGTTAAATGCAATATTTGTCAAATACAAAGATGTTTCAGAGATGTTTTCATTCAATACTTTATGTACTGCTTAAAGGTGCCATCGAATGGAAAATTGAATTTACCTTGTCATAGTTGAATAACAAGAGTTTAGTACATGGAAATGACATACAGTGAGTCACAAACGCCATTGTTTCCTCCTTCTTATATAAATCTCATTTGTTTAAAAGACCTCCAAAGAACTGACATGATCCATGATCCGGCAGTTAGCATCATACTGGTTCCCTCAACAAAAATCCAAAAAGATTTTTCCATAGGCTTTTGGATTATTGCAAAAAACTAGCTCTGTGACCAACAAAAGTTTGATACTTACACATTTTGTCCATCAAGGTAATACAAGGTAATAGATGAACAAAACTTGAAAGTGTAAATGTAGTTGCCAGTAGTAAAAAGCTAAAGGTAGGCTATAAATGAACTACGCCACAGTCCCACGACTTCAACGTCACCACCACTAAGCTTCCAACAACTCTTTCAGTTTTTATATAAAAACATTTTCCCAGAAAGTTTGAGTTGGAATAGTTCATAAGTGCACAATTATAAGCATAACGAGGCTGTAAAAGCAAACTGAGCTTACCTGTTCGGCGTGATGACATTTAATCTCCCTGACTGCTTCTGTAGTCCCATTTCGGCACTTGCTAGCAACCACCTTTTTCAAGTCAAATAACAGCTTAAAAAAAAACACACGAGTAGAGTAATACTGATGTATTTTGTTGTAGAATAAAATGTGAAAGTATCTTGAGCTTGTTCACCACAGACCTTATTTCAGCCATTTAACCACAGCATATACAGAGACTTTGGCACAATGGAGCAAATAACAAATGCTAACTTGTTTCTGCATTTTAGCCTACAAAAGTGGTGTCATACCTGCACCATTCTATACAGCATCTGTTTGTACACAAATAAAGTTAAAATATAAGCCTATATTATTTAAATACCATTAAAGTGGTGTCTGTTTATCAATTATTTTTTTTAATTTATTTATTTATTTTTTTGATAAACATGACACAATATAACATTACGATTACATGGAAAAAAAAGCTTTTACTGTTATAAAAACATTTTTGTGTGCATTAGTGGAACTGAAGGTGTCAGAATAAACACGAAACACACGTGATTATTGTCATGTGGTGAATCTGGCCAATAGTGGAACAGTGCAGCCGCTCTTCAGAAACTGCGCTGGCTGAGTCAGCTGTCTGCTCTCGAATTGCTCTCGTGGTACTTTAATTCCATACATTACTGTCACATGACGCTGTCTCAAGTCGGACAACATTTCTAACCGGTATGCAAGTCAGCCACAGATCAGTCTGCGCAGCGCTGCGCAAAGTCGAACAACCCTAATGATTTCTGAAGGATCATGTGACACTGAAGACTGGAGTAATGTCTAGATCATTTATATACACATTGTCTTGTAGGTTTTCAGAGAATTACTTAACTTATAGGCAACACTGAATTTTACGAGCTGTTTCAACAGTCCACGCTTATGTGGCTAATTGTAACCACAACATGAACAAATAGTGTGACTTTGTTAAAGCTCACAGAGATTGTCTATGAGCTGCTGGGTAGCAGTGTACATTCATATGTCTGCCATCTCCTTATGGGAATGTAGCTAATGTTTTGATCTTGTTTTTCGCAACAAAATTTAAAAAGTAGCCTAAATTTAGCTACATTTATTTTTATGACTTAAATGTGTAAACCAGATGTTTAATGAAGTACAGACTGGTGCTGCAGACACACCAGTGTCACTGTATTGTGCTTTGGAAAAATTGAAATGCTGTGTTGTACTTCCAGCAGAGAGGCCTCAGTCTGTCACTGATCCAGCTGACTGTCTAGGACTGAGGTCACCTGTGGCTGCCTGAAGCCCGTATGCCATACCTGAGCATTTGCCAAAGGTGTAATGTATTTTTAGCAAATTCTTATTGTCATTGTCACCTTATTATTTTAGCATGGAAGATACTGCCTTATAAGGTGTGTATGAGTGCTTTGAGAAATGTCATCTTTTCTGCATTCTGTCTGTGGTGTTACCCACAATTTCACAGTTAACTTGTGCAACAGTGAGCAGTGAGCATGAGATGGAACATCTACGGGGTCTGAAGAAACAATCAACCAGACTTTGAATGAACCATGAGCAAAGTTGTCCACTTTCCATCACCACTGTGACACTTGAGTTAATACTGACATCATATCTGTGCTCCGATTGCAATGTATGATGGCAAACAAAAGAAGACATTTAAGACAAAACCCCCTAAGAAATTGGAGGCATATTATAACCACTTCCTGTCTCATCTTCACATAGACATTTGACATCTATCTTTCATAAGCAATAATGATTATTTAAGCTTTGAACTCTAGTCATGGCTGCAGCTTTATGACAGTTTAGCATATTGTCATTTGCCATCTGTTTACCCACTGAGATTTTGTCACCCTTTTAATAAATTTCATGGTGATCTGAAAATCAATACCATTAAAAAAAAACTGCACCTCAGAAATGATGCCTAAAATATTCTACAAGCAACTAAACCACAACTTACTACAGTAAAGCTTCTGATTTATGTCCACTTATGTCCACCTGTGTAGTGCTTTTGCAGTTTTATTATTTATTTTTTGTAAGATTATCAAATTTCAAGGCCGTCATAATGTCCACAGGGATAAATGAAAGGTCTGCTGTATTTTTGATAAAATACACATGAGCACAGCATATATTGATTTGTCACTATAGAGCCCCATTAGTGATGGAAGTGAAGAGCCATTAGTGAACATACTGACGCTGGTGTAAATGGGACCCTTTTTTCCATCGCTTTTCTGTTACGTGCAGTGAAATATGTTGAAGTATATGACAATGAGAGGAAACAATGACTCAAATGTGATGTGGTTAGCTGGGGAAGTTTCGCGCTGTGCTTAAACCCTCTGTCAACCATTAAAAGGCTATCTGAAACCTTTCATCTCTTTGACACATTTTCAGTATTTATTGTATTAGCAGCATGTTTAACGTTATCTCTGGTCATTCGAGGTGAAGTCTGAAAAGAACCTATGTTTTCTCTCTTCCATGAAACATGATTTTAGATGTCCTAGTGTGCTCTGAAGTTTCCTGAAGTCTAAAGATAGTTTAGAGAAGGGTGGTGCACATTTAGTCTGCAAAGACAAAGACATTTTCCTCAAAGTATTTATATCTCTTATACTTAAATTGCATGATTATTGTATGTTGAATAATTTTACGTGTTTGTCTGATAGACTGTCTGTGACCTGTTCACAAATCTAATTTGGGCACTCCAATCGAGTCACACTTTCCACAGATAATTAACTTTAAACTGAAAATGATGTCATTATCTACCCACCCTTTTTTGTCTGTGGAACACAAAAGGAGTAATTGTCGATCTTTTTTTTTTTTTCATGCTACAAAAATTCATGGTGAGCACCATTCAAAAGAATTTTGTTTTTGAAAGAAGTCTCTTATGATCACCAAGGCTGCATTTAAGCTTTTATCAAAAACAAAGTAAAAAAAAAAAAAAAGTACTATTATTACAATTAGAAATAACTGTTTTCTATTTGAATATATTTTAAAATGTAATTTTATTCCTGAGGGCAAAAGATGAATTTTCAGTATCAGTACTTCGGTGTCACACGATCCTTCAGAAATCATTCTAATATGATGATTTGATGCTCAAGAATTATTTCATATTATTATTATAGTATTTTGCTGCACCTAAGACATTCTGCCTAATATATTCTTTTGTTTCATTGAAGAAAGAACTAATTCAGGTTTGGGAATAGCATGAGGATGAGTAAATAATGACAAAATATTAATGTTTGAGTGAACGATCCCTTTAATCCATCAGTCATGAGATTCAGCCACACTCAGGAAAAAAAGGTACAAAAGCTGTCACTGAGACGGTACCCTTTAAAAGGTTCTAATATGTACCATTTAGGTAGTCGTGTACACTTTTGGTAACAATATGTATCATTAAGATACTAATATGCACTCTTTGGGTACAAATGTGTACCTTTTGAAAGGGGTACTGCTCCAGTGACCGCTTTTGTACCTTTTTTTTTCTTTATTCCCTGAGAGTGCACCATATAAGACGCAGCAGCTTCTGAAATGGGCTGAAAGCTGAAATTCATTGGTCTCTCTCTATTTAGGTGCTGAAGTACTAGCAAATGTCTTGTAATTCACAGTGGATGACTTTTGTATTTTCCTTAATGTGAATCTAATGGTGCCTTTCTAAAGCAAATTGGACTTTCTCTCACTTTTGTTTTTCCAGTGATCTGCATTTGCCTTCTCATTTGTTTAAAAAGCCAAATCATTTGATCTGCCTCCTGTGTTATGATCAGAGCAAAGTCCCATGCAAAAAGTCATGATCCAGATCTGTGTAATATGATTGGGGGTGTCAGTAGGGGACTTATGTTCTCTGGTTGCAGTTCCTCGGCAGGACCGTGTTGTATAATAGTACGTATTACGTAATGCCTGAAGAGGTTCTGCAGCAGCAAGCTTTATAGTGGCTCAGTCGAGCGCAGATTCCCACGTGTCTCCTCCTTTCATACAAATGGTTTTCTGGGTTGGTTTTATTACACTCTTTGTTTGATGTTCCACCTATTAAAAGCTATTTTCACAAATGATTGGTAGTAATAAATGCAGCTTATCTGAAATCTTAATTGAGGGAATGCAACATGATTTTGCAACTTAAATGATTTAAAATGTATTTTATTTAGGCATGTAAACTATTTTTAGTATGTATTATTATTAACTGAAGTGTGTCCCTTCTGTAATCTGTGAGATGTCAGATAAAGTGGTCGCCACTCCAGCTATGCACGTCTCTTTAACCGCTAATGGTGTTTGTGTGTTTCATGGCTTTGTGTTACTTACTTGTTACATGTTATTAGTTCAATTTACTCTATAATATCAGAGTTACATTTTCAGTAAGTGACATTATTTTTCAGTTTATTTACTGACTATTTATTAGCCCTTTCACACAGTAAGCTCAGTAAATTACTGTAAATTGACCAGAATGACTTTACCGGTAAATATGATGTTCCCACAAGCAACGGTGTTCTGGCTTTTACCGTTAAGAGACCATTCACACATCAGCACTAAAACACCAGGAAGTTCTGTGATGTCAGTCATTGGAAATGACTGACATCACATTTTCTGCACAAAATGTCTTAATTCGATCTTCCAGTAAAACTTCTCTTTGGTAACGTATGCTGAACTTTTAAAATCATTTAGTCCACTTAAACCTCGCCCTTCCACAAGGGACTGCAAGCTCACAATAATGTTTGAATGCAACACAATCTCAAAATCCAATCAACTGATGAATAGAACAAAGTTCGGCCCTAATTTTTTGTTTTTTTGATAATTTGCTGTACTTGGATGTGCATCACAATACGACTGTCTCTACTTCTGTTTCATTTTAAACAGTGTTAATTGTTGAAAATGTAAAGTTTAGTTGCTTCCTGATTCTAACTATTGTGGTTCTGTGTACATATTGCTGTGTAAATACGGATTTAAAACCCTTTCCGTGGTATAGCCTGTATGTCAGGAAATGTCAAAGGGAACAAACTTTGTCCATAGCAAAAACATCACACACCAATGTAAATTAATGTCTGCAAGTGAATGTCATGAATTCACTCTGGATGAGAGAAAAATTCGATGTAAAAAAAAAATAATAATAAAAATACAGAAAAAATACGATGCAAAAATAACTGAATGTGTTACAATCCACACGAAGTAACCCTTTTTAGTTATGAGATTGTAATGCCTCACAATTAAAGGTGCTCTAAGTGATCCTGGTTGGAGTAACTTCCTGTTGACGTTCGAAGTGTTTTCAAACAAAACAGAGGCTAGCTAGACCCTCCCTCCTCCTCCCTCTCCATGCTTCCTGAAACAGTCGTGAATGCGCATTTAAAATCATTCTTTTTGGTTATTGGCTGGAGCATGTTTATTATGTTTCGTGGTCCAGGCTGCACCAGTTTGTTTTTATTGCCGTTTTTGGAGCTTATGACGACTACAGAGACTGCGTTTTTTTTTTTTTTTTTACACAGAGACCGTGTTCAGGGGACAGGCAGCTAGCGGATAGTTAGGATATGTTTGCTGTATGTGACAAAAAATGTTTTGGCCTAAAAACGCATGACATCGCTTGGAGCACCTTTAAAAGCATTGTTCCCCAACTAGGGCTGTCTGAAATCTGTCTTGCTGTCTTTCATCATTGACCTGCATCTTGTCTACCTTGAATGCACTTGCCTTTCTCTTGTGTGCTCTTCTCTTTTGAACTGTGTGTTCATGCGAGTGCGTGTGTGTGTGTGTTTGAGGAATTTCAGAGATCTGGGTTACTCTCGAGTGAAGGCTTCTTTGGCCAGAAGGCAGATAGTGTGGAGTTTGGGGGGATGGGATGGTTAGGAATGTCTTGCATGTTTCTCCTTACGAGGAGGAAAGTCAGCCATCTGTGTTCAATACTTCACTGATATGCAGAAGGCTTTCAGAGAGGAACATTATATGAGATCTGAACTAATACACCTTTACAGACTATTATTTGTGCTGAATTTGAGACAAGCTTGAACTGCAGAATCTGTAATTTTAAAGTAAGGTTATTTTAGTTTTGAAAATGTCACTATTTTTTATATTTTGACATTTTGGCTACAAAGCACCATAGTATATCACATCTTTTATCATCTTTATAATTACCTTCAAAGTTCTTGTTTAAAGTGTTTTTTTTTATTATTTTTTTATTATTTATTTATTTATTTATTTTTTATGCACAATTCCTGATTTAGCAGTGAGTTGTTACTGCTGTCACTGAGCATTTATGATTCAGCTGCACTGACTGCAATTACTGATGGTCAATCAGCCTCATTTGTCTATTAATGTTTGTTTGTATTGTAAAGCACATTTATATTTTTGATTCAGACACACTCTCTCTCTCTCTCTCTCTCTCTCTCTCTCTCTCTCTCTCTCTCTCTCTCTCTCTCTCTCTCTCTCTCTCTCTCTCTCTCTCTCTCTCTCTCTCTCTCTCTCTCTCTCTCTCTCTCTCTCTCTCTCTCTCTCTCTCTCTCTCTCTCTCTCTCTCTCTCTCTCTCTCTCTCTCTCTCTCTCTCTCTCTCTCTCTCTCTCTCTCTCTCTCTCTCTCTCTCTCTCCTCTCTCTCTCTCTCTTTTTTTTTTTGTAAACTCCCATTTATATTTTTGTTAGTTTCACTTCTAGTTTTTGTCATCTTAGTATTTAAAAAAAAAAAAAAAAAAAAAAAAAAAACATGTCAGCTCTCTGGCATCTTTACCACACAATACCATTTAAAAGTTTGGGGGCGGACTCGGTATTAAGATTTCTTTAAATGTTTTTGAAAGAAGTCTCTAATGCTCACCAAGGCATTTATATAATCCACTTTTGATCAATGTAATTCATCCTTGCTGAAAAAAAGTATCTTTCTGACGCCAAACTTTTGAACCGTAATGTACACTAAGGGTTTACACAATATAATTTGAATATTTCACCAATAAACAGCTATTCCCACAAGCATTTCTACACTCAGAGAACCCGTAACGGTTCTTACAGTTAGAAGTTTCTCTCTGTCCTCATAAGGTGGAAAATCCTGTGTAATGTCGATGACTGTTATTATGTCATGTCACTCGATGTGACACTTAATGGAGTTCATTCTCATTTCCTGTCATTGTAATATGAATCAGCTTACTGGTGAAAGCAATGTCTTTGACATTCACTGACACTGTTGGAAGTTTTATTACAGTCAATTTGTTGGTCAATCATGGCATTGTGTAGACAAATATTTTTGCACACCTGAGCTAGTTTCACACCTCTTGTATCATATCTCTCTTTCCTTAAAATAATAAACAATGTTAAATCAATATTTCATCTTTTTTTATTATTATTATTTTCCGCTCAATTTAGCAAAGTAACCACTTTCTGAGTGACATTATCACCCTGTCTAGGTTTAATAATATGCAATAATGATTGGCTGTGTGTGATGGTACATTATTATATATGCTAGTGTAATGATCTTTTCTTTTGTCTTAAACTTTTTCCCTGTCATTTCCACTAAGACAAACACAGCCCTGTCGATCGCTGATAATGCAAAATTTTTACCAATCTGGCACAACTGAGCCACATTCTACAGAGGAAAACATGTGATTTTACTGCATTTTAACTTCCATGTTCTATGAGCTTGCAAGACTTTTGCAACAATGTTAGAGCTGCATGCAGCTGCCACATACCTCATTATTCATTCATTTTACTTCCTCTTGTAGACAAAAGCTCCAGAACAAAAGATATTAAACTAACATTCATTTCAAACATACATTCAGAAGCATCAGCTGTAGTGAAATGAATTTTGTTTTGTATTTAATCGAAGCATAATGGCCATATAGTCTAAAGCAGTGTTTCTCAAACCTGTCCTGCATGGGGACCCCCACTACTGCACATTTTGTAAGTCTCCCTCATCCCTCGTCCTTGTGTTCCTATACTACGTCATCATCAACCGATCATCAAAATTTAATTCCAATACTTAAGAACACAAGTACAGAGGACGCATGAAAGTACCCAGATGTAATCTTGATATTGAGGACATATCAAATGCAGACTTGAGAGAATCAAACCGTAGAAATCTCAGAAGACTCTGTGGGTGGACGACATATGGAAGCATGTAAGCTTTAAACCTCTCGTTCTCACTTAAGAGATTCCTGTTGCAAGCTCGTAGATCTACAGTCAAGTATATCACTCGCATTTGCGAACACATTTCATGCTAGGCAACTATAAAATGTTTAGCCAATGGCTAGTAACTATTTCAGTTGCCTGTGATTGAGTTGGGGGCAAAAAAAGTAAGTTTGTCGCATATATAATTTCATTGCTTGCTGAGCTTACGCACTTTCACTTGACCTTTTTTGTTTTTTTTTTTTTTTTTTTTTTTTTACATTCCATGTGAATGTCTGGCAAGTAAAATAAAAAATTTACTAGCCAATGGCAACTCGAGCTTCAGTGTGTCCATACAGGGTTGAAACATTATGTAGTGAAATAAGATAAATACAATAGAAATTAAATAGTGCTTTAAGTTTTTCAGGTAGGTCTGTTCATCAAATAATAAACTACTGCATAGTATGCACTTTAATAAGACGGTATGCACAGATCTATTCTTATACTGAAATGCATTTGATTTTGTCGGTTTACATGAGTACTCACAAAGGTGGACATTTTGGCACTTAAGTGTGTGTATTTGACCTTTTAAATGCAATAAGCCACCGAGAACTCAATTACTTTCTCACATACTGACTGAGAGGCAGCTTTTAGACCTGCCGTCAGCACACCAGTACCGGATTCAGTTCTCTTGCATGGTTTATTGTGCTTTTATTAACTTATCAAGTCCATTCTGCTCTTTATTTTCTCATTCACTGATCTCATTAGCACTCTTAACTTATATCTGTGTATAGACCTACTCCACACCTCCCCACACTTTAAAAACCCTTGGCAAGTATGTTCACCAATGATTTCTACATCAAAATGGTAAACTGACAAATATATCAGAAAAGTGACTTCCTGGTCATGCCATATTTCTCTTTGGCTGTTGTAAAAACATGTTTTGCACATTCATGCAGAAGAACAGACGAGTGTAACCTGTTGAGCTATTTACCTAACTTCTCTCTTGATTTGAATCTGAGTCAATATTTAGTCTCATCCTAGTTCTGCTTTCTCCACAGGTGCTCTGACGAAGGTGAAGGACAGCCAGAAGCACGTAGAGGAAGGGAAGATGGAAAGCCTGCATGCAGATGGCATCAGGGAACGCTGCAACATCATCTCTTTCGCCACGCTGGCTGAGATCCAGCACTTCCACCAGACTCGAGTGCGGGACTTCAAGTCCCAGATGCAGCATTACTTACAGCAGCAGATCAGCTTCTTCCAGAAGATCACAGGCAAGCTGGAGGAGGCGCTTCAGAAGTATGACAATGCCTAAATGAACCATGTTTGGATTGGACTGACAGAGCTTTACCTTCCCCGGCAGAGAGCCAGGTGAGGGTTAGCCAGCCCCTAGCAATATGTGACTCACCAAGAGTCTAAAATTTCTGAAATCTAACCCCATACAATGAATGTCCATTAGAAGGAACTGAAAATTGTTTGGGGACAGTATATAGTGAGATGGCGATTTAAAAAAACATCTAGTTTGGACCATGTGTTTTCCTATGTAAAAACTGATGAGGAGGACAGAGACACGCAGGACATAGTCACATAGAACATGGAATGTCTTTGATCCTGCTACTAATGTCATATTTTAAACAGTGTTCTTCACACAGATGAATGAAATATTGATATGACTCGAGGAGCTTGTGTGGCTCCTCTCTGCCACCTTTTAAACACTCGAGACCTTCTTAGCCATTCTTAGATGTTTACAGACCTTAAAGAGCCGCTGTCATCACTGTTGTGCCTTTCAAACTCGTCTTGTTGGTATTTTTATAATTTCTTAAAAAGAACTATATATTATTCTTATTCTGAGATTGGTTTTACAAGGCTTAATTTTATTATCTGAATTATCTTATCTTAAAAGTCACTCCTGCTTAAAATGGCAGGGAGAAGGAGTAGCTGGCTCATGTTTTGAGAAGCATGGGAGGAGTTGGTCACAGTGGCCTAATTTGGTATCCCATCTGATTTATTCTCCCTGCTCCCCATATTTTGGGTCCAATGCAGAACAGAATGTGCAATTGAGGGAAAACAGTAGTCGCTGTCAGATCACCTGTCGTTACTCTGAGACAATTGAGCAGGCAAAAAAAAAAAAATGTGGTGTAAACAGGAAGCACAGCACTCTCAGGACAACAAGAGTTCATTTTGGACACTTCAGCCTACCACTTTTTTGGCTAATGACATTTCTCAAAACTAACAGTCCTCAGAGAATCCAGTTTATTTTCTACTACAGATTTCTACTTATGAACCACGCCTAGATGTGCTGAAATGTTGAAGAAGATTTCAAATAAATTGTTCACATAACTGCTTGTTGCATTGAAAATATTTTTGTATCTTATGTGTTTTGAGGTTTGCGCATTCAAACACCACATTAAACACATTATTTTGATCTACTGAAAGTAGTTATAAATAATCAAGTCCAACAAGTTTATTTGTTGTTACTTGTCTTGATCATATCCTGTGCTGACATAGTAAAAATGAGAACAGATGGAAATAGAACATAAAATGGTTTTTTTTCTCTTTCCCTGGTTTATTCAGTATATATAACCAATATTGATGCAGTTTCAGTAAAATCATCAGTGTTGTGCTGAATGGAAAAGGACATTTTTTTTTTTTAAAGAAAAAATGTAAGCATCTTCTTGCTATTGTTGAAGCATGAAAAATGTGAAAATTGGTGCAGATGTTTATTTGTCAACGCTATCGTGAAATATATCAACACTATAGTTTCACATTGTACATGATAATAACAGACACTTGTTGTTCATTTGCATCAGCAATAAAAACATTCTCATACATTCATCACTTTAAATCTTGTTTACCACACCATACACCCGTTTTGTAAGGAATTATATTTTTACTATATCTATGGGTCAATGACGTGATGGGTCATTTTTTTTTTGTCCAAAGGCCTAATAATAATAATAATAATAATAATAATAATAATAATAAAACAAAGATATGACATCCAAAGTATATAAGGTACAACTAGATCTCTTTTATTGAATCCAAAAGTTTTTAATTATATTTTGCTACATATAAAGGTATTTTAAAGTTTTTGAAATGTCAAAAGTTCACTTGGTTTAACTGTCCAAAGGCCAATACAGCCATTTCAAATGTGATTAAAATGTCTTAAAAATATATACATTTATTACATTTTCATTGATGTCATTCGGAGTTACCAATATAAAGGGTCCATTTTGGATCAAGTCATGCTGTCAGTATCATGTGACAGTATGTGCCATCATTCAGACACCTGCAAAGGACCACATGGTGGTGAAGCAAAGCAACTAACTCTCTTTTAACTATTTGAAAAATTCATGTTTTCACTTGCGCACATACACATGTCCCAAAACATCAGGTCATTCGGTACAACCGTTATAAAACAATGTTGTAATATTTTAAAAACTTGTACTAAATATAAAATGTTTGATTGTCCTTTTGTTAGCTAGCTAGATATCAGCCTGTTAGCATTGTTAGAAAATATCATCATTCGGTATGACCAAAAGTGTCATTCGGTAAATTTTGGTTTAACCGAATGACTTTTTTTGGTGAGAAATTTTGTCCATCTTGTAAAAAAATGACAAAAAAAAACAATCTCATTGTAAACATTTTTTTACACTTTTAAAAACCTTATTCGTCAATGACCCCTACATGGTTTACAATCTAGGATATAGGCATTTAATGGACTTTCAAGGAGTGTCAAGTTTTAAAACTAGTTAAATAATCTAAACAAAATCTTTTTATTTTGTTCTTATATTATACAGGCTAATGTCTGACCTAATTGTCATAGAGCAAATATACTATGTGGAATTTTTTTTTTTTTGTTGAGTTCATATAAATGTAAAAATAAAAAATAAGAGAAAAAAATATTATTTAATATAAAATATACTTTTTCTTACATGTATAAAGAAATTTAAAGCTAAAATCTAGGGTACTGAACATTATTTACCATCTACCCATTTGATACGGTTTTCAATCTCAATACGTGTGATGGCGATTGCTGTTGGTTAACAGTGATTTTTCAGTTTGTGATGTGGTAAAGAGAGGAGTGTTCACTGTGAATTGTGACATGTCTTTTTTTCAAGGCCAAGCCGTGGGAACGCAGTCTGTTTGCCAGACCTGCCTGCTCTTCTAGTTGGCCCGGGCACAACCGCTTTTCTCAGCCCTGGCTGTAAACACTGAAGCACGCTCTGCTTTCAGCGGGACCGGTCTTCAGGAGGTGTGCCAAACAAACCTCCTACTGCCAGCCATGGGCTATCCTGTCTCAATGTCCTCGCTTTACTGGATGTTTTTGAGATATCCCAGATAAAAAAGGGGCACATTGATTCAAAACATCATTATCAGAGTAGTTCAGACACATGAAACAACCCTGCTTTGCTTTGTTTTACAATACCATTTCAGCTTATCAAACATAAGAATGTAATGCTTAGGAGGGTAATAACTGTTGATGAAGTGACTAATGTTGAGGTAACGTAATGCGATTTAATCATCTTCTGCCGTGGGTCTTAATTATTTTCTTTCTAGCAGTCCAACCTCAGACACCGTTTGTATCAAATACCGTCTCTGTCTTTTCCTGTTTAGGCTGCTTCATCCAGCATCGCTCACTGTGAGCGAGTCTGTTGTGTAATTGTGTTAACATGTGACTATACTGGTAATGCTCTGCACACCGCGTCTAGTCTCACAATATATGCACAAATTAAACACTTGACACGGCACACGTTGGAGAAGCATGCAGTGCTATTGGTGCCAGAATACTAAACGCTGGCTTTAAAAGGCTTCACAGGAAATGCATTCCAGATGTTTGCAACTGCAGGAACACAAGTTCCTCCCAAAGGAACTGGTGGAGGGTGGATATTGCAATGTTTGGTATCATTAGATTTAAAGAATACTTACCACATTCACTTGAAATTCTACTGTAATATAAATAATAGGGAAATAATTAAGGAATCATAATAATAGCTGTTCACAAAAAAGTTTTTTTTGTTGTTTTTTTTTATTTAAGACTTTATTCTAGAACATCTGATCAGGTTAGTCATAAAACTTGTGATGAGAGTGAGTTTTTGCCAGTTCGTAACAACTAAATTGGAGTCCTGAGATTCTTTTACATATTAAACTCGATTTCAGTTCCACCCTTTCAAGGAATGCCGCTGCCACGAGCCAGAAGAAAAACACATCTGAAAACAAAATTAAAATTCCTCCCTAATAATTGAAGAATGTTAAATTCAGTGCAGCTTGACATTACATCTCATGATCTCATAGCAGCTTACTGAGTATGTCTAACTTACAAATGGCTTTCTATATTGCTAATGCCAGACCTTATCAAACCCAATTTGATAAACACAAACGCAGTGAATATTTTCCTTGTTACATAGTTGATATATTTATCATATCACCTCAAGGACACAAGGGTCTTAATAAAGCCTGCACTTATCAGTGTTGTAGACCTTTATATATAATTTGGAGTCCTGAGATACTTTCACGTATTAAACTCAATTTCAGATCCACCTTCTTTACGAGGAATATATTTATAGTAAAAGAATATTCTCTTAGGGGAGATTAAAAGAGCCATCAATATATAAGCTGAATTTTCAGCATCATTATTCCAGTCTCGTGTCACATGACCCTTCAGAAATCATTCTAATATGATTTGGTGCTCAAGAAACATTTTGTTATTGTGCTGCATAATATTTTTATGGAATCTGTGATGCTTTTTTTCAGGTTTCTTGGTAACACTTTACAATAAGGCCTCATTTGTTAATGTATTAACTAATATGAACTAACAATGAGCAATACATTGTTACAGTGTTATTAATCTTTGTTAACATAGTTAATAAAAATACAACTGATCATTGTTAGCTCATGGTAGTTCACAGTGCATTAACTAATTTGTCACACTTTAGATTACGGTCCAAATCTCACTAACTATTAACAACGACTTTTTCCTCAATAAACTCCTAATTACCGCTTGTTAATAGTTAGTAAGGTAGTTGTTAAATTTAGCTATTGGGTAGGATTAAGGGATGTAGAACATGGTCATGTAGAATAAGGCATTAATATGTGCGTTAGGAGTACTAATAATAAGCCAATATTCTAGTAATATGCATGCTAACAAGCAACTAGTTAATAGTGAAAACTGGACTCTAAACTAAAGTGTTACCAACTAATGTTAACGAATTTAACTTTTGCTTTTAATTATGTATTAGTAAATGTTGAAATTAGCATTAACTAAGATTAATAGATGCTATAGAAGGTAAAAAAACCTTTTGGTAAAAAAACAAAAAAACAATTGCATGTCAGCAAATTAATCAAAATAGCATGCTCGTTTCAGTATAGATTACACTGACAACATGTGCTGATGATCTTTAATTATGCAGGAGCTGACTGACATTGTGCTGTGTTTATTGGCCTGAGCAGTGCCAGGAACTTGCCGCTTGAAATTCTGTTTCCAATCACAGGACTTTGATGTGCACTTGACCTGCTAAGAGGATGTGGACAACACACCATTCTCATAGCCTAAAGGCTGGACGTTACTGGAAAACCCTAGAATACCACTCCCCACTGAACAGCTGCATGACTGCACATTCCAGTGTTTGTGGTTCATATACTTGGTTAGAAATTCTCAGAAAGCTATGATGAGGTTATAAAATGAGCATCCTATGAGAAACTAGTGGTCACAGTGACATCCTCCTTTTCATTTAACCCATGCAATACAGATCATTTACTTTCATTTTATGGGTAAAACATATTCCTCTTTATATCTTCTTTTCTATTACACATGTGGTAATACAGGTTTAAAGTACCGTGAGGGTGAGTAAATGAAGATATGATTTAGATTTTTGGGTAAGTATACCTTTAAGAGCAGGTGTGGCAGAGTTCACTTAAAATTGTTTAAAGTTACCATGAAATACACATGAAGTACACATAATTTTTTTTAATTGTGCCCTCGTAATCTTTAATCAAAATAACTTCCCCTCTCTCTTTCAAAGGCATCTCTTCTCTGATGACGTGTTTACATGGCATGAGGGTGGGACAACCTCTCACATTTTGTTTCTCACATTAAGCCGTTTCGCTCAGAAATACGTCACAATAGGGAAGAAAAAACTATTGCAACTCTTTCCATTTGTTTCCCATCAATGAGGAATTTGTTACTTCTGCTGTAACAAACTTCACTGTTAGTTTGCCTGTGAATCATCAGAAAAAGTATCACTCAAAAAATGAAAAAAAAAGTTAAAGCAAGTCACAAGGCTCTGACAGAGCTGCACCATGTGAACTTTTTTTTAAATTGTCTCGTTGTTGTGAATCACACATACATCAAACACCTTTAGCCCACTTCCTTTGTGTTATGAATATGGTTTTGACAGCTTATTGACGTTAATAGACGGTTATCAATGATCAGTTTCAAAACCAGACCAAAAAAACATTACAAAAACAGACGATTCAAGAAAGCTCTTTGTTAATGTTTGCAGCAAAACTGAGTCAGTATTGACTTTTCAGTGACCAGCCCTTAAGCATAACAAGCAGTGATATCACATGAGGTAATGCTAGCAGCACACAACGGCCCATTAACTCGACCTGCCCACTCTCAAGTGAATTGGACAGACACTACATTATACTTAAACCAGGGTTTGTTTGGGCTTTTTGTTTGTTTTGTTTTGTTTTGCTTTGCTTTGCTAGGTGGTTCACAGAAAGGTTTAGAGAAAAATGGTCTGGAAAAGATTCTGGAAAAAATAAACATTTTATATTTTAGACTATATTTTCTAATGAATGAATACTGAATTTCCTTAAGCTGGACATTGACACCATTTTCTTTAAGAGCTGCTGTGCAGCCAAAAATTATATATTGTAAATGTAAATGTAAAGCTGCTTTGACACATAATCTACATTGTAAAAAGCACTTTATAAATAAAGGTGACTTGACTATATTCTATGAACTTTGAACTAATATTATTTATTTTACATAGATTATTTTTTCTGAGCATTCTATTCTATTGACAGTTGTAGATTCATGCTTCTCTTCAGGTTAATGGTGGGTAGAAAAAAAACAGTGTTAAAAAGAATAAATATTTTCCAGATAATATTTATACACATTTATGATATTTTATTTATTTCAGTATAAATAAGTCTTCATGCATTAAAATATGTAGCTGTCTATATTTCAGTTTGTTTCCCCTTTGACATATACCTCAATTATTTATATAGATATATATTCCTGAAAAATACCCCAAAAAAACAGATCATAAATCGTTGTAAATATCAGCTACAGTATTTTACTGCACTGATCACTTTGTTGAAAACTTTCAAACGTTTTGCCCCTTTACTAATGAGATGTATCTGTAATTTAACATGAAATAAACCCTGCTGCTTATTTGTGGTCCATTTAAGGTGAGGAGAGAGTTGCGCTGAGCCCGTGCTCGTGTACCTGGCAGAAAGGTCTGGAATGTGGGAGCAGTGGGCATTCTTCACTGGCGTGTTGTTTTTATAGCCCCACACAGGAAGCCCTCTCCATCAGGGCCTCATTCATGTCTGAAAAATGCTGACTGCTTCCTCCTCTCTCTGGCTGCTGGCCAAGAGGCCTGATTACAAACACACACACAAACACATACACACAGCTGTCAAAGTGTGTGAACCTGAGAAAAGCATGACATAGCTCTGTTTCAATAAGCATCTTAAATCTTTCACAAATCTAAATTCAGAAGACAAAGATGGCAGTGGTTGTCCATCGTTTTTGATTGCACTTTTAGTCTAGGTTTAACTGCAGTTGAATATGCCTCATCCTGTAGTTATCTCCTTCAGCTGGGCGTTTTAAAAATGATTAATTGAGTTTAAATCTGCTGATTCACCAACCATGAGCTGCTGTTGAAAAATGCATGACATATTGGTGATCCAGCATTTAAAACATCTTTTTCATTAGCAGCAGACAAAGGGAATGTGAGGAACTGTTACTGTGTATTGTGTATACAGATAAGCACTCATCACTCATCATGATAAGTGTGTTCTTTAATTATTAGGTGTGCAACGGATCGCAGTTAATCCGTAATCTGTACGGATAAGGTCCTGCTAAATTTAACCACTATAGAGTGAAAGTTTATCAGTTGGACATGTTTTATCTCCCCAATTAACACATTCAAATGATTTTAAAATCAGGGCTGGCGAGCTGTTATCTGTATGCACAGCCTCGCACAGGCAGAGAGAGAGAGAGATTAATTCCTCTTTCGCATTAACTTGCACTTTAACGGACACACACACACAAAATTATGTCAAAATACCCGTCTTGGCAAGTATTCTCTCAGTTATGTCATAAGTGAACAGTTGAGAAAGAAACCGGATGTGTGTCGGTCCGTGCTTTCCTTTTTAAAATGACAGCAGCCTAATATTCTTGCTGTTGTCTGTCATTGTCACAGACACGCCAGGCTCTACACTCACCCAGTCACAACGCACTCCTTCTCCTTATTAACAAGCCACACCTACACTCATCAGCACCAATCATCACAGCAGCATAAAAGACACTTCAGAGCATTCAGTCACTGTCCGGTCTCGTTAACGCATACCTACCTGTTATGCTTGTATCCAGCGTTCCATGTGATTCCTAGCGTCTCCTCATCTTCTGTGAGTGTCATCGTGTCTCGTCTGCTCCACGCCTGCCTGCTTCCACGATCCCTGGGAAAGATAAAGACAAGTATCAGATCCAGTATCATCCTCAGTCACAAACTTAACCTGTTTCCACTCACCTGCACTCTGCCAACGTTCTCTGGTTGTTCACTAAACTGTATATTAAAGGTGCCCTAGATTCAAAAATTTAATTTACCTCGGCATAGTTAAATAACAAGAGTTCAGTACATGGAAAAGACATACAGTGAGTCTCAAACTCCATTGTTTCCTCCTTCTTATATAAATCTCATTTGTTTAAAAGTCCTCCGGAAAACAGGCGAATCTCAACATAACACCGACTGTTACGTAACAGTCGGGGTGTACGCCCCAATATTTGCATATGCCAGCCCATGTTCCCAACATTATGAAAGGCATTAGACAAGGGCAGCCAGTAATGTCTGGATGTGCACAGGTGAATCAACAGACTAGGTAAGCAAGCAAGAACAATAGCAAAAAATGGCAGATGGAGCGATAATAACTGACATGATTCATGATAACATGATATTTTTAGTGATATTTGTGAATTCTTTCTAAATGTTTCGTTAGCATGTTGCTAATACTGTTAAATGTGATTAAAGTTACCATCGTTTCTTACTGTATTCACGGAGACAAGAGCCGTCGCTATTTTCATTTTTAAACACTTGCAGTCTGTATAATTCATAAACACAACTTCATTCTTTATAAATCTCTCCAACAGTGTAGCATTAGCCGTTAGCCACGGATCACAGCCTCAAACTCATTCAGAATCAATGTAAACATCAAAATAAACACTGTACTTACGCAATTAGACATGCTGCATGACGAACACTTTGTAAAGATCCATTTTGAGGGTTATATTAGCTGTTTGAACTTTTTTTATGTTCTTTAAGGCAAGCGCGAGCTCTTGGGGCGTGGAGCACAAGATTTAAAGGGCCACACACCCTGAATCGGCTCATTTCTAATTATGCCCCAAAATAGGCAGTTAAAAAAATGAAATAAAAAAATCTATGGGGTATTTTGAGCTGAAACTTCACAGACACATTCAGGGGACACCTTAGACTTATATTACATCTTTTAAAAAAAATTCTAGGACACCTTTAACTATACCTGTGTCTCCGTCCCCTTCTGTACGTAACAGTCATTAATGTCTGTCATTAAAAAAAAATCATTATCATCATCTACCTATGTTCAAGAGAAAAGAAGATAGTGAGGAGAGCAGTTAGGAGTTAAGTGATGAGGACAACCTTTAGGATAAGTGTGTCGCGTAAAGTGTGAGTACCAAGCAACATCTCCAGGTCCTCCCTTGAGAACCACATAAAAAAAAGTTATGTGCACCCCTGATAATTTCACTAAATCTATGAAGAAATTATTTTATTTTTATTCCCCCCCCAGTTTTTGGTGGTGTTTCATAAAAAAAGACATAGGGTGAGTTTGAGTGGGGAATTAGGTAAAGTAAACATTTGGTAATCTGATGCTCCAATGTGTACATTATTTCCCAAGATAATATAACTGTAGTCTTGGTGGGATGTCATGTCAAGTCTCATTTGTTTTTCTGAAGTGTTGTAGTGACACTTCATCACAGTAAATTGCAGAAATGTAAAGTGCAAAAAGTGTCCAAAGTTACCCTGATTCACCCTATTGATTCCCATCCAAATGTCAGAGCTGAAACTAACAAAACAAGGTATGGATTTAGGAAAGGTTCAAAATTGCAGTAAAACTTTAATGTATTTGCTTTTTCATCTCTATGAATAAAGCATGTATTGTTGTTCTCTTTTTTTTTTTTCATAAGAAGAATTGTGAGGCCCCCTGCTTTTGACAGGCATAAACAGGCATCAACTTCTTATTTCCCCCTGACCGTTAAAAATTGTGCAAACTCATTTACTGTAAGTGGATGTTAAGGGTGTTCTCAACAGTAATGATATCCTCACCCAGAGCTGTGAAATTCTGTCTCTAAATGTTACATTTCACATCCATACTACATTTAGACTCATTTTTCTAAGGCCCTATTTGGGTGTGTTTGAGAATTACTTTAGATTGCCGAGAAATTATTTTAAAACATTTGAGATTATTCAGGATAACTGGTTTCCCCTTTGTATTTTTATGAATTATTATTCATTTCATGTGCATGTGTTAACTGACTGGCCGAACACTGGAAAACAAACAGGAAGTACTGCTTACTTAACCGGATTGGTAACACTTTAACATTTGTTAACATTTAATGCATTAACTAACATAAACTAACATGATAAATATATTTCTACAGCATTCATTAACCTTTGTTAATGTTGGTTAAAAATGTTTATGTTTGTTTTAGTTCAGTGGATGAACTAATGTTAACAAATACAACTTTGGATTTATTAACTGCTGTAGAAGTATTGTTCATTGTTAGTTCATGTTAACTAATGTAGTTAACTAATGTTAAAACCTTAGTGTAAAGTGTTTCCACTGGATTCAGTTACCATTTTAACTGTTAGAGTCTTGGGTAACCAATAGTGTAATTATTAACAGAAACTAAATCCTTTTTTGAAAATAATTTGAAATAAAATAAAATAAAATATAAAATTAGAATAAAACCTTAAACTTAAAAAACAATATTTTTTAAAACAAAAAAAGAACAGCACATAACAATTACTTAAACTAAAATTAAAATGAATACTGAAAATATAAAAATAAAGGCTAATTCAAAATACCAATAAATACTACTACATATAATATTAAATAACACTGGTATTTGTGTGACGAGAAAAAAATAAACAATAAAACTGCAAACTAGTCTTAGTTCCAGGTACAGACTATTCAAATTATTTTACTTGTAGACCTACTCTTTGTGACACAAGGAAATTGGGAACTGATGGGTGGATTTTTAGGGCCCGAGCACCGATGGTGTGAGGACCCTATTGGAATTGCTCAGCCAATTATTCTTCTTCTCCAAAATGAATCGCATTTTTGAGGGCCTAAACGTTCTCAAAATCTCATGAAACTTTGCACACGCGTCAGAAGTGGTGAAAATGTACATCTGATATGGGTTTCAGAATTAGGTGTGGCAAAATGGCTCGATAGCGCAACCTACAAAATTTCAATAAAGCGCCCTTCATGCTACGTTTTACGTACAGTTATGAAATTCGGTAGACAGATGTAACAGCCCAATACCTACAAAAAAGCCCCTGGGTGCAAAGTTTGTAAACCCAACAGGAAGTGAGATATTTTGACTTTTCTCTACAAAATGTTGGCAGTTTTTGCCATTTCCACATGTTGTACTTTAACGAACTCCTCCTAGAGCTGTAATCAGATCAACATCATATTTGGTCAGTTTAATCTAAAGGCCTTTGAGACGTTAAATTATGAAGATCTAGAGTTTTCGTTGAAGGGCGTGTCTGTGGCAGCTTGGCAAAGTTTGATGTTTCGCTATGAAACAGGACGTTGTTGTAACTCGGGCATACAATGTCTCATCTGCCCCAAACTTCACATGTTTTATTAGAGTCCTGACCTGAAGACATCTATATGTCAATATTCAGTAACAGTCATAGCGCCACCTGGGGGCAACAGGAAATGTCATGTTTTACACTGTGATTAACTCCTCATAGAGATTAAACCAGATCAACATCATAATATGGCCAGTCTAATCTTAAGGCCTTGGAGATGTTAAATATCGAAGATCTTGAGTTTTCGTTGAAGGGCGTGTCCATGGCGGACTGAAAAATTTAATTTGTTTCGCCATGAAAGAGGAAGCTGCTGTAACTCAGGCATACTATGTCCGATCTATGTCCTGAACTTCACATGTGTGATAAGAGTCCTGGCCTAAAGACGTCTATATTCCAATATTCAGTTAGTCATAGCGTCAAACAATAGGTTGATAAAGTACAGATATTTTTAAAAGACCACATCTACAGAAGCAGACATGTACATGGTTTGAACAAAAGTACATTTTTAATAGGACTTGATTTTCAAAGGTACGTTTAGTTTCCGAGAAAGAGTGAGCCCCTGCCCTTTTAATGGCAAAAAGTAAAGTGTTCTTTTGGTCGGGATTTTGCCCCTGCCCCAGCGGAGGTCTGTGCATCAGAGAGCAAAAATCTGAATCTGAATTTTTGCTAAAAGTGAATGAACATATAAATATTTAGAAGTACACTAAAAAAGACCAAATCAGATTCTGAAGCTCAGAAATATCTTCCCTACATCTCTTATTAGCATGATTCATCACGCATGACATGAAATCTAATTAAGACTTTAGGGATCCAGGAGACTGATTCTTCTGTTGCTGGGCAGCTCTTCATGATCTAGAGAGCTTAAACTCATTATGTTTCCATCTCTTGGGACACTCTTTAAAAAATATACCTCAGGATGAGTCATGTAGTCACTAGAGCCAAGTACTAACATGCTCAGCTCATTTTCTTCTATAGTACTCATTTATAGCAATTAGCCCTTCCACTAAGAAAAAGGAGGAAAGAGCAATACAGATAATAGTAATGTGTTTCTACACAATGGGATTCATTAAGAGGGCTAGCCTTTTGTTCTTTTTGCCCAATCACCGAAATGCAAAAGGATATAAAAAGATCATTATACATAATTATAAAGCTATTGTACTGTGAAACCTTTTCAGTGACACAATGAAAAGCAGTTTCGAAGTTAATTTGGGAGTTGTTGTTTTTTTATGCACTGGCATTATATTGCAATATAATTGCAAAATAAGCAGATGAGCCACTGTCGAGGTGACTTCTCATCCATTTTCTGATGCATATCAATGTGAATCATCCTGACACAGATGTTCTTAACTGAACCGGTTTCACAGTGTCACGTTTGTATAAGGTCAGCACATTGCAGGGTTCATGTTTGGCAGACTCAGTGGATTGTCACCAGCTTGCATTGTTTGTAATGCAAACCATTTGCAACAATAGGAACTAATATTCCATCACACTCATGCTGCTTGTGACAGAGAATGTCTTTTATTCTTATTACATTTATTATTAGGATAGTATATTACAATATTATTAATATTAATTGTATATCATTTCTTTTTTTATTCTCTTTTAATCACACACTCTTTGAGACTTTTATCAAATGAGCTCACAGCATGTATATGGAAAGTGGTTGAAAAAGCCACTTTTAGCACCTATTAACTGAAATCACAGTAATTAAATACGAGGAATGACGTATCATAGCAATTACATCCCTAGAGGGACCTCGCTGATTTTAATCTTTGTGTGCCTCATTGCCTTCTATTAACATTTTAAAACAGAGTATAGCTTTGGAGTGTATAAGGCAAAAACGCATTAATAAAAAGCCACAATATCCATCTAAATAAAAAAACTGCACCTGAAATGAGGTCTTTACTGATAAATGTAATTTGAATGCTTTATGAATTACTAGATTCTATTTTGTTTCCCCAAGAAGAGCTGAACAGGAGTCAAGATGGCTGGATTGCAGAACATGTTCCATTTATTGACAGAACTATTCAGTGTATCAGACAAATGAGGAAACATATACAGTGACAAAGACAAATTTGCTGAAGGACTGAACCATCTGTAAATAGAGTGGATTCAGTTTCAGTTTGCAATCCACATTGACATTTGTGTACAATGCAGTGGGCATAAAAATGATATGCTACATATACATCATATTCAAAAATTCATAAATGTAGTGATATGACCACAGCTGCTAAAATGAATTGAATTGGATGCTATATGTACTTCAAATGTAAGTGTAACTGAGTTTTATTTACCACAAAACAAAGAAATCAGTGGCAAGAATCCAGTGGTTTCATCACATTGCATCATTTAAAGATGTGGTATTACTTCTAAGAGGAAGTTCCTGAGAGTACAAAAACTTTTACATAAACATTCAATTATGACACACACAAATATAACACATAAAGTAAAGCGTACCCAAAATATACATAGTCGTGTCATTAAAATGTGTACACCACACCTATATTTTCTCAGTGCTGGAATAAATGTAATTATAATATTTCAAATAATCATAAATAAATATCCTTACTGATTTAAATAGTTTCAGTATACAAAACATAGTAACATATAATGTTATCCCATTGAAATGATTTCAGTGTAATAGATTGTTTTTGTTGTTGTTTTACTTTTGTCATTTGAGGTAGCCACAAAAATTACTCTTAAAACACCCAGATTCACTTGTGTCTTCACAAATGACTTTGTGCATGACTTTTGCTCAAATACTTAATTTGCCAATGAGGATTAAAAACAATTTAAGTCAGCATGAAATTGAAATTAACACTATTTTCTAAATTTTTGTTATTGCTTTTATTGTTAATGATTCATCCATGCATGTTTCATTTTTATTTTGACCTCGTAATTTTCAATTAATATGCTCAATATTCTTATGAATCAACACTTCTCTCTGGTACATATGTCAAACTTCTTAAATCCACTTAAACTCCGCCCCTTTCTTACAACTGACTACAAGGTTGTGATCAGATCTGCTTCCATCTAATCAACAACAGATAGATAAGATGAAGTCACGCCCCATCTTTTTCTTTTTCAATCATGTTTCGCTCAGATGTATGTGACAATATAGAACAAAATATCTTCCTGGATGTTTTCCTCCCTAGTATTTGGGCTCCTGGGAAAATGCTGATCATGTACAATATTTGTAAACATCAAGGCTGTAAATACATGTATATGCATAAACCAAATATACAGTATACACAGTTCATTAATACTTGTGGGGCCACAGAACTAGATGATGTAGTGTTTCAATCACATTTTAGTCAGTGATTACGAGAGTAGTGATGAATCTGGAGGTCAAACCCAGTACTGATTGTTTCGCAGGGTGGGGTTGGTGGTCCTGCAAAGCTGTGAAACTTCAGGCTCCAGGTCTTCAAAAGAGCACAGAGACATAGATGGGCCATAATGGGAGTTTTCACTTCTGGTTTGCAATCTAGTTATGGCTGAACTTCCAGCATTTCTTGTAGTAAGAGGAGTGACGGTTACGACCGGGACAGTTGCAGGCCACTGTAGCTGGTCTTGATGGGACGGGCTGTCCGGTTGAGGACCTGATGTACTCTTTAAAGGCTTTGGTTTCTTCCTCTGTTTCCTTCTTAAGAGCAGCACTGAAATGACCACGATGATGACCAGAAGTAGAAGAGCAATAAGGGGCAAAAGGATGATCATTGAGTTTGAGGAAGAGCCCGTCTGGGAAACTGACTCTACTTTTACTGGGTTATTATTTATAGGATAAATCTCCTCCACCCCATGGGTTGGTTTCAGGTTTGTGGTACCCATATCAATGCTGTTTGAAATACCCCAACGGTTGCGACCTTTGGATCTTGACCCGGATTTGGTCACCCGTTGCGTCGTATGCACAGATGGAGGTGTTGAGGATGGAAACAAACTCATTGCAGCAGTTTGGTTACGAAAAACAGGTCTGATCGTAGACTTTGGGATCATTGTTGACATCTCCAAAGTGGGAACATGAGGTATGATGCTGAAAACGAAAATTCCATTGGCAGGTTGGACGTTTTTGGCTTTAAGCACAAATCTGAAAGAGTCATTTACTTCATGGACACCCGTCAGGTTTGCCTTCAACTCTATGGCCAGTTTCTCCTGCTGTAGTTCACTAAAAGTGAAAAAGCTCACAGATTCGGCTTTCCTTCCCTTGCCGCTGATCGCCCTGACAATCCTGCCATTCTCCGGTAGTGATGTAATTTCAAACAATGGATCATCACCACTCAACAAAGCAAGTTCAGACACATTTAGCAAATGTGGCTTCAGCTTAATTCGAATTCCGTTTGGAAATGTTGCTCCTTCTGTGTACTTAATGAGAGGTTTCACAGTGATATTAACTACTTGGTTAGTTAGGTTCGCTTCTGATGTAAAGGCCACAAACTCAAAGTTATCATGGGACGAATCAAGGTTGACCATGTGATACCTTAGCTTTTCCGCCTGGAGATCATCTTGACTGAAAACAGTAACCTCCTCATTGTCCAGTAGGAGTTTACCGTATTGTGGCGGTACTGTGATTTTATAGTGCACTGTAGTGTTTTTACCATTGGTCACTGCGGCGAGGTGTGACCGTGTGAGGGTTACAGAGGTGTGTCCCTGGTCCAGTAGCACCTCTGTGTTGTTAACAAGAGAAACGGTGATCTCTATCACTTCCAGATTGAACAGTTTATATAACGGTCGATGATGACCATCGGTGACGCTGAAGTAGAACGCTCCAGACGAAGGACTGCCATCGTGGACAAATAACACCTCTTTGTTATTGATCTGAGCCTGAGAGAAGGAGTCCACCGACTCGTTCAAGCGCTCTGCAATGGCTAGAAAACCGTTGCTAGGTTTGCTAATCACAGTGTATTGGATTTCAGTGGGTGGGTTATCCAGGTCAACCACACTTAAATTGTTGGGTCCGATAGCCACAGTGTCCCCCTGAACAACTTTGAGGCTGGGGGCTTTGGTCTTCAGAACAGGTGGTTGATCATTTATGGGGATTATAGTGATGTTGAATGTTTCTGACACAACCTCTGTATCTAGGGGCCGGGATGGTGGTTTGCTCTTTAGGTTGAGATATACATCAAAGTCAAAATGGTCACGGGTGGTCTCTGAGTTGTCGTGATGGTATGTGATTCCATACTTGTTTAGAATAAACTGAGAAAAATTGGGCTTTTCTTTTGTAAGATTTCGTTCCCCAACAACGATGACGCCATGCTGTGGAAGAGATGTGACCTGGTACCAAACCTCATAAGAACTGCGTTTGGATTCAGGTTGTTTAGTCATAAGATTGGATGCATCCAGCATTGATTTGTCAATTAGCACTTTACCTCCTTCAGTTACTTCCACAGCTGAAAAAAAAAAAAAATTAAATAAAATGATACATTTCAGTCAGAATGACAGTATACTTGACAATTTTTTAGGATATTAATATGAAGTTTGGTTCCAAATGCGATAAACGCCATTTTCAAAAAACAGTATCAGTATTGTATCTGGTCGGTATTGAAAAGTCATTTATTAATTTTGCGCGAAATGCGATATCCTTCATGTTATTCTGTCATGTTTTCTCCCTTTCTTTCCAAAACACAGCAAACGCCAGTCTCCTTTTTCTGCAGAACGCAATATATCAGCTCTCAACCAATCACAGCGCACCATTACATGCACTGTAAACATTAAAGGTTTTTTTTAAATCCGTTTTTAATACCAATGTACTCGGCAAATGTGTTTATTTAACCGTGCGGTGGCGCTAGATACTCTTTAATCGGTAATGACAAATAATTCATAACATTAACAAGTTGACCCGTTGAATTTATTTTGGGAGCGACAGCTGAATGTATTTTTAGTAAAATGCCTGAATATAAGATAAATATTGGCAAAGTTTAGATTCTGTCATATATGTGAATCAACTTACTTTGTTGTGTATTTTCAATTTGAAAAATAACTTTTATTTTGATGGATTAATTGCATTTTGAAAAAAAAAAGTGTCATGGATTTATTGCATTTTGGGAAAAAAAATAATGTTTTTATAATAAACTTTTTAAAATCAAAATGTAGATTTGAATTTTTAATGTTTTTATATCCAAAAGATGCTATGTGAAAGTTTGAAACAGAAAATAGGGGTTTTCATCTTGCCACTTTCTTGGTAAAGAAAACACCTTTTTACTCAAAATGATCAAAATGGAGTTATTGCGTTTTGGAACCAAACTCTTCATATTAATATTTAATATATATTTTTTATTTAATATTAATGATAATAATAATTAGAATAAATGTTTCTTGAGCTCCAAATAAGCATATTAGAATGGTTTCTAAAGGATAATGTGACACAAGACTGGAGTAATGACTGCTAAAAATTAGTCTTTGCCATCACTGGAATGAATTACATTTTCAAAAACATATTAAAATACAAAACAGTTATTTTAAATTGTAACAATATTTCACAATATTATGTTTTTACTGTATTTTTGATCATATAAATACAGACTTGGTGAGCATACAAGACTTATTTCAACAACATGAAAAATCTTACTGACCCTAAAACTTTGGACAATGGTGTAAATAACTGAATATTCAACTTTATTGACTGTAAACCATTTAATATTAATTGTTTTTGTCAGATTTTCACACTGTACCTTTATTTTTGAGGAGCACAGAAGTTTGTTCAGGTCCATTATTTTCGTAAGAAATGTCAATGTCAAACGTCTGGGTTTCAAGCATAGCAGGAGGAGATGACACAGTAAATGAGAACTTATCTAGCGCTGCCCATCCCAAAGAGGTCCCATGACTTTGCTGATATGCTACTTGACTCGCATCCACCTGTAAACATTACAGTTACAAGGGTAACTAAAATGTGTAAAACATGAAAAAATAAAATGTGAAAAAATCCCCCCAAATCCTCAAAAAACCTTAGACATAAATGTAAAATATTATTTCCCGACATAATTCTTATTACTCTCTTTCAGCATATCAACATTGTGTCATTCTACAATTGAAGTATCAGCACAAGCTTGTATTGGCACCAATTCCTCTTGTGTCAGCTAACTAGGACATGTTACATTCAGCTTTCAAACATGACAGGCTTGCAGATTATGCTCATAGTTAAAGTAAATTTATAATTCATTGCCTTGCACTCTGATATGCATGGCACTGATGTGGGAAAAGAGGTTGGAAACACTCACCATTTGTTGTGTGAAGGATGAAATATCTGTTGTGGTCTTGTCTGCCAGCAAACTGACCAGTTTTCCAAATTTAGGAGGATTGATCACAGTAAAATAAATGGTCCGATTTGCGATGCCAGTATCGTCATTTGTTATGGCCTGAAGAATGTTGTTTGAAATCAAGGATAAGGAGCCTAGACGAAAAAAAAAAAAAAGACCATAAGAATAGCCCTGGAAAATTCCAAAACAACACACTAGTCTTGTACAAGCTATAAACAAAACCACATTGTCTGGTGTATAGTAGCTCATGCGCTTTGAAATGTGAATGTTGTATTTTTGTTTTGTTTTTTTCTTGGTAATGTTAAACAGAAGTGGATCTGAATAAGAAATTACAACCACAATCAAATTTGGAAGTTATATTTGCTTCAAAAGTGTAAACACGGTCAAAGATTGAGGGTAGGGAAGTATTTTGAGATCCTGTTTCAGATCACTTTTATTTTAAAGCACATTAGAGTGACTGAATTCAAACAACTTTGAGATATATTACATGAAGGACTTTGCTAAAATAATCTACAGATTTCTTTCATGACCTTAAAGGAAGGTCATCCTTTCTGTATTCATAGTTTTCTGTTGTGTCTAACTATTTGAGAGAAGCCCTGGCCACTCACTCAGCACAAAGGCCACGAGAATAGAAGCATTTGTGAAGGGTTGCTCTAATTTTAACATAATAATGAATCTATTGGTCAGGCTTACTGCTAAATTACAAGCTTAATTATTATTTATTTATTTAACAGTATTCCAAACTCTATCCAATGTTACAAAAATGGATTAGGAATAAAGCAATAAAGTAAATTAGAAAGTAACACAGGGAAAAAAAATACTACTGAACAAATAAATTCAGTTCATTAGAAGTCAGGCGCACTTCTCTAAAACATTACGGATGAAGCTATTTCAGATGCTACCGTTTAGTTAAGTGTTTCTACAGCCATTTATATAAGAAAGAAAGCAGAAAATGCAGAAGTTGTTATTTTCTCAGACAATGATGTTTTTTTCTAACTCTGGTATTAAATGTGGCATATAAGTGTTTCTAAAGTTAAGCAAATGACTGTACTCTAATAACTTTAGGGACTTTTTACAGTGTTTAGTTCAGTGTTCAAAGGCTCTCTACTGAGTTATTTTTAGCCCGACATTTAAAGCCATTTTGTTATTTCATGGTTTGGTTGCACTAGAATTGAGAAACCATGAAACACTGTGTTGATGCTCAGACAGAGAAGTCTGAACTGAACTATGAGTGGGTGGAGACAGCGTTGTTGACTTTATACAGAGCGGAAAGGAGGCGTCAATCTGGTGCTCTGACTTGGCATGCGAGACAGCCAGATGCTGACCTCACTGCTGTGAATAACATGACGTTATTTTACTCTTAACTCCATAAAAAGAGATGGAGAGCCCAATTTGTTCAGGTACTTATAAAGGCTGAGTTTCAATACAAAATTAAAATATTAAGGAGTACTACAGAGATCTAAAAGATGGTCTCTCCAATTATTTTTTCTTCTAATCTAATATTTAATATCACAGAAACCATTTCCTTATAGATAATCTGTGTGTGATAGAATAGAGGGTATGCAAGTGACGTCACCGTCGACCGTTACGGCTGTGGTCACGTCCGCTGAGAGGCAAAAGACTGAGCGGCAGCATTGGTTTTCAGCGTGAATGTCGCGAAAAACACACAAAACACATCCAAAACGGAAAAGAGCTTTGTGATTGACTGTACAAATAGCTTTGACACAAAACCTGAGTCATATATTTAAAAAAAAAAAAAAAAAATCAGAAAGCAACAGAAAAAAGCAAATGGATCACTGCAATTCACAGAAAGATCTGAACTCCAGGCAGAGAAACATGCATTTCCAGTTATCATTTTGTGTCAAAATGTTGGATTTTGAGGTAAAATCATACCGTGTATATTGTATTGTTATATATTATGTTGACAACTCATCAATTAAATATTTTCGATCTTATATTCTGCATAATTGTGTGTTTTTAAATAAACAAAACTGACAAAAACTATACTATAAAACTATATACATGTTTTAGGGCTGGACAATATGACGATATAACATTGATATAAGTGATTACGTGGATTTAAACCTACCTATATTTTAGTTATATAAAATATCCACATGCAGATTTGCTTTATGTATTTCCCCCATTTCCCCACCGTCGAAATCAGGCACATATAAATGTCATGAAACACGACTCCTGGCTGTATGTCGATATCCATGGATTAGTTTTATTTGACAAGTTGTAAGGAACACATTCAATTCCAACCTTTAGTGTAATTCGTTAGTTTTACTCGCATTTTCGCAGTTTCCTCTATTAAATCCAGTCACGCAGCAGGTTCTTTTGCCACTCAGTCCGCTGAGGGAGCGTGTTTTCGGCGGGAAAGTGACGTCGACGAATACCCTCTATACACCAGATCACTGCATAAGTTCACCTGATGTTAATCAGCATTACCTGGAAACACCTTAAGAGGTCCAGCTTTCTCTAGAGTAAGAACCAGGGCACGAGCTGTAATACTGAATATCTGTCTGGGAGCAAAGTTCACACCATCATTCACTTGAAAGTTGAAGCCTCCTGCCATTGGGCCTAACAAGCAAAAAGAACAAACAACATCATTTCCAGGAATTTACATAGTTTACAATGAACTGCACACTTTTGAAACCTTCGATGCCACATGATTAAACAATTCATTTTATGCGATCTCATGTAATACACTTTACTACTTTATTAAACATGGTGTCTCAAAAAACAATTGACACATATATTCAGTATATAAACTCAGACACAATCTTCATTAAAGGCTCAATCTTAATCTTAATCTAATTTGATTTATTTTTCCTAACTAAACCTGTTGGATGAAGTATACCATGTCTAAACTGCAAGACAAAGTCATTATTCTGTAACATGGTTTCACTCAAACCAATTTTCGCCTAAAAAGGACAAGAATGGGAGGAACAATGCTATGCTGTGATTCTAAGCACAACGCTGACATCTAGTGGTTGAAACACAATGGCACAGACCTTGTGAAGAATGCTTTTTTGAAATAAATTAAGAGGGTTGTTTGTGATATCTCACCACTATGTACAAAAAGCAGTTGTCGCTGGTCAATGTGAGCTTGAGTAAAGTTCATGATGGGCCTGTTAGGGGCAGTCTTCAGAGCCAGGTGACCATTGCTGGGTTGGGTAATGATGTACTCCAGCTGCTCAGGGATCGTGTCCTCATCTTCTGCATTCAGATCCTCACTGGTGATTTCTGTGACAGAGTCAACCCACACCTGAGTAAACAATCAAACAAATAATGAGGCATGGATTACTGCTTGAAAGGCTTGTGGTTCATTCAAAAGCTTAGGCTGAATGGTAACTGGCATATTGTAAGGGAAATCTAAAGTTACATTTATTAAATAGAAATTTGGAAACCCCTGAATAACATGTTTCAGCTGAGACACTCTCTTGTGCCCTCCATGGTACACTGATATCAAGTCATGGTACACTGATTGAATCTTACTCCAGCTAAACACAGTTTAGGGGAAACAAGTTTAACTCAACTATTCTGAATGCTGATATTCTAATCAGATACCAAAGAACAATACAAAATACACAGAAGAGATAATGAGGCAGATTATCTCAATTAATCATTATCTGCCAGATTATCTCAATTAATCAACTTCAAGACTGTATTGTATACAGAGGTATAAGCAAGAATCAAGAGAATCAGGAGTAATCAATAGAGACACTCTTTGAGCAGTTAATAAAAACAAACAAAAAAAAGTATTAATGACAGAATACTAAAAATAAATTATTTATGTTTTGCCTGCATGTCACATCATATCTGTACAGATATCAAATATCAAAATAAACACTGTTATCGGTTTCAAGGTAGTAACATGCTAACTGTTCATGTTAAATTAAAGTAATACTGTTTGTATGTTTTATAACAGGGCCTCAACAGGGTGCGAGATTGTTTTGAACAATTTTAAACGTCCACAAAAGTTACGCATATCACGTGGTGAAGATACACTCAGATATGAATATAAAATAAAATAAATAATACACGTGCAACTTACTTTGTGCTTAAAATAAGTATAAAATGCAAAATAATAGTTAAAATAGTTAATAGTTAACAGTTGTAATTTCTGTATACAGTAAAAACAGCTTGAGAAAATGTAAATATTAAATTCAATAATGTTAAATATTTGTTAAATGCCATTTTATTTATCTTATGTTATATTTATGTTGTTTTAATTTTGTAATGTAATGTCCTTTTGTAAAGTCGTACTTCTGTCATAGCAGGCATATTGTTTTAAACTGCTTTTACAGTGCTTTTATTAATCGTGTAATAGTTTTTTTTGGTGAATTGTATTAAAACCAGAACAAAAATCCTAATAATCAAACTAAATCATAATAATTATTAATGTAATAATATAAGGAACCCACATCAATTAAAAACAAAAACGTTCAAAAATGTATTGTCTCCGTTTTTTTAATAAATTGATAATAACAGATGAGATTTTGGTGGTATTTTGACCATTCAAATAGGAAATGTCCCTGGTTTCCATTTCAGAAATCTGGTCACCTTACTCCATCATCGACTAGTCAGCGTCGACTCGACTTTAATCAAGTCGTTCAACCCCTACAAAACACTGAACTAAAATCAGTAGTGAGCCACCTTGTGGGCATTATAAATATTTAAATAGTTGTGTTTGAAATCAACAAGCAAAACCATTTCAATAATTAAAGCTAGAGGAAAACCTACTGAAAGCTGACAAATCCCTAAAGTTCAAAAGCATGACACTGAAATGTCTTGAGGAATCTGAAGCATGTGGAGCAGCCCATTTGACTGTCACTGGTCTGTGATCTGTGACTTAGACTTCTCTTGAAGTTAAAGCCAATAATTTTCATGTGTACAATGAGTAGCTTGGTCTTATGGGTCTCAGAAACAACTCTGTACTCGTCTCTATTCTTCTTTGACTGATGGAGAACAAAGGGAATGTCAGAAAACACAAAATAAAATATTAAAACAGTACACAAATTTCAACATCTTTTATCCAGATCTCCACAGAGTTTTCATACTCCATAAAACATTCTCAGGACTTGAACCTCAGCTAACCTCAGTCATAAAAAGAGGTTTATATATAGTAATCTCACCCTGAGAACCCTGTTGGCTGTAATGGCTGGAGGCTCGTCATTGACGGCTGTGATCTGGACATGCACAGTCCACGGTGCACTGTGTTTTCGCAGGTCTGTGTCATTTGCTGTGACAGTAAAGTGGTCCTCCAAGGTTTCGGTGTTGTCGTGGATATAATAAATAAACTCCTGCTCCACCTGCCATTTAAAAACAACAATATCTACATTTTACAAAGAGAAAAAGTGACTAAAGATTAACATTTAAAAAAAAAAATAAACCTCTAACATAAATAAATATAATAAAGTAATTGTCTTTTCATAATCTATCATATCTTTCAATATAATATGTTCAGAATTAGAAAAATGTACCTGCTTCCTTGTAAAGTAAGTTGTGGAAATCCCAGGAAAACGTGAATTCTCAATGCGGCCATGGAGGGGACCCTCTGAGACGTAGTACACAAAATTGAGGCCTGAGAAATGTGGGTTTGTAACTCTGATGATGTCCTCTGTGAGAGCTTTAGATGCCCCTTCCTTCAGGGTGATATTGGATACCTCAATGGGTATAAGGCGTGGGATGATATCCACAGACATGATGATGTCACTGACCTCTGCGACCCCGTTGCTGGCCTCCAGGGTGAATGAATCACTCTCTTGGCCAGGTGCCACCTGTACATACTGAATGTTGCCATCATTAACATCCTGCTGGGAAAAGGTCACTAATGGGTCCTCTAGTGTTCCTTGGTACTGATCTTTACTCTCAATAAAATGCCGTAAATAGCCATGAGATGGAGCAACTTTGATGGTGAAAGTTATTTCTGAGGGTGAACTAGCCTCATGAGTCACCTGAAGAAAAACAGACATAATATTTTATTTCTGTATCTAACATTCAGTGTTGGGCAACAACTAACTACAAGTAGCAACACTACTAACTTAAAGGATTAGTTCACTTAAAAATGAAAATTACCCCAAGATTTACTCACTCTCAAGCTATCCTAGGTGTATTTGACTTTCTTCTTTCTGATGAACACAATCGGAGTTATATTAATAAAAGGTGCCCTAAATTATGTTTTTAAAAGATGTAATATAAGTCTAAGGTGTCCCCTGAATGTGTCTGTGAAGTTTCAGCTCAAAATACCCCATAGATTTTTTTTAATTACTTTTTTTAACTGCCTATTTTGGGGCATCATTATAAACGCGCCGATTTTATGCTGCGGCCCCTTTAAATCCTGTGCTCTCCGCCCACAGAGCTTGCGCTTGCCTTAAACAGTGCCTTCACAAAGTTTACACAGCTAATATAACCCTCAAAATGGATCTTTACAAAGTGTTCGTCATGCATGCGGCATGCATGCGTCGGATTATGTGAGTATTGTATACTGTTATATTGTTTACATTTGATTCTGAATGAGTTTGAGGCTATGCTCCGTGGCTAACGGCTAATGCTACACTGTTGGAGAGATTTATAAAGAATGAAGTTGTGTTTATGTATTATACAGACTGCAAGTGTTTAATAATGAAAATAGCGAAGGCTCTCTTGTCTCCGTGAATACAGTAAGAAACGATGGTAACTTTAACCACATTTAACTGTACATTAGCAACATGCTAATGAAACATTTAGAAAGACATATTACAAATATCACTAAAAATATCATGTCTGCCATTTTTCGCTATTGTTCTTGTTTGCTTACCTAGTCTGATGATTTGGTTGTGCACATCCAGACGTTAATACTGGCTGCCCTTGTCTAATGCCTTTTATAATGTTGGAAACGTGGGCTGGCATATGCAAATATTGGGGCGTACACCCCGACTGTTACGTAACAGTCAGTGTTATGTTGAGATTCGCCTGTTCTTTGGAGGTCTTTTAAACAAATGAGATTTATATAAGGAGGAAACAATGGAGTTTGAGACTCACTGTATGTCATTTCCATGTACTGAACTCTTGTTATTTAACTATGCCAAGATAAATTCAATTTTTCATTCGAGGGCACCTTTAATAAATATTGTGACGCGTCCAAGCTATATAATGGCAGTGCACGGCACCAAGGAGTATGTACTCCACAAGGCTCCGGGGGGTTAATAAAGGCCTTCTGAAGTGAAGCCATGTGTTTATGTAAGAAAAATATCCATATTTAACAAGTTATAAAGTACAATATCTAGCTTCCGCCAGACAGCCTTCTGTATTCAACTTACGAAAAAAGTGTAACTTATGTTGCTTCAGTTACGCTTTTTTCGTAAGTTGAATAATGAAGGCGTAGGACGTAGCATAAGCGTTTTGAACTGCAAGAGTCGTTACACTTTCTTTGTAAGTTAAATAAGGAAGGCAGCCTGGCGGAAGCTAGATATTTTACTTTATAACTTGTTAAATATGGATATTTTTCTTACACAAACGTATCGCTTTTGACAATGAGTATGAAGCTCAAGAAAGTGCATCCATCCATCAAAAATTTACTCATCAAAAATGTACGCTTCAGAATGCCTCTATTTACCCCCAGAAGCCGCGTGGAGTACATTTTTGATGGATGGATGCACTTTCTTGAGCTTCATACTCGTTGGTCCCATTCACTGCCATTATATAGCTTGGACGCATCAGGATATTCATGAATATAACTCCGATTGTGTTCATCAGAAAGAATAAAGTCAAATACAACTAGGATGGCTTGAGGGTGAGTAAATCTTAGGGTAATTTTCATTTTAAAGTGAACTACTCCTTTAACTACATTTTTATTTTCAGCAGATTTTTAGCTCTTTCCAGTAACAAGCTACTTTTCTCAACAAGTACTCATAAAACAGCATATTAGCATAGTATTCTAGTATGCTACTCCGAATTTTATCCTCTCTCATAAAATCAGAAAGTCCGATTTATTAAAGTCAATCATTAATCCTAAATGGTTCATATGTAGCAATGGAAAGTCTTATTCATTCACTTATTCTTATTCATGAACATAGTAGCTTCAAACAACTAAACAAAAACCTGTGATTGGTGATTGGATATTAACCTATAACAGAATTCCCTTGAAACAGCAATATATTGCTAACAATTGCCCAATAAAATCTATAACTGATGTTGATATTTATTTACCTTGAGTTTACTGCTCTCGATCTTGACTGGTTTCCCCTCCTCCACCAGCAAGGATTTGTTATGAAGGATGATGGGTGGCCTTTGATGGCTTTCCAGGTACACCTTCACATGAATTTTAACATCAAGTCGAAGGTCTTTTGCTTCCACCAGGAGTGTAAAAACATCAGCAAGATTCTTACTGTTGTCATGATGATAAGACAAGTAACCATTTCTCAGGTCATTCTGGGTGAATGACTCTGTCTTGCTGTCTTTTAAATACAGACTGGCATGTTTTGGAGCCTCTTGGACTTTGAATATTATTTCATCGTCATTTCGGATGTCAAGATTTGTATCCACACTAAAGTTAGCATTACTAAGCGTCTTGGCTTGCCCTTTCTGAACCAACAGGCCTGTGTTGTTGCCAATTTTTAAATAAGCATCCTGTGCGCTAATATCCAACAGAGAGGACACATAGTGCTTGCCATCTGATACAAAGAGGACAAAACGACCAGAGTTCATCCCATGGTGAATGAACAGCACCCGTTTCTGTTCCAAATCTTCTTGGCGAAAGTGGTACAGCTTATGTGACGTGTCATTTACAAGAACCAAATCCCCCATCGGGATTCCACGGCGGGTGTAAACAAGCTGCCCATCACTAAAGTCTGAATCTGCGTCATGGTAGCAAAGGTCATCGAGTGTAAGTAATCTCTGTCCATTTCTGACAACATGAAAAACTTTGTCTACAATGCGGATGGGTTTCTCATCATTAACCAGCTGTATTGAGATGTTAAAAATGCCTTCCTTGGAGCCAATGTCATTATCTCTTATAGAAAACTTGGTTTCTGTACCTGTGGAGGCTATGAAGGTAAAACTATCAAGAGTTGTTTCACTGTCATCATGAACATACATAATACGTTCCTCTAGAACATCCTGATTGGTAAAGGACATAATATTGTCAAAGTCTTTGGTAGAGTTGGACAAGTTGATTCGCATTAGCTTCCCATGGTGTGGCATCTTTGTGATCGTATAGTACATTTTCTTAGTGCTTAGAGTTTCAGCAAACAATTCATCCTTTGTGATGAGTTTGCTTTCACCTTCAAGAAGTGACAGCCCATTGTTTGTCATGAAGATGCTGTTGACATCGGCTTTAATATTAATTCTAAAAATGTGACTAGCAGAATGTGCATGCTTTGAGAATACATGGAAAACAAATTCATCACTGGTGTCCTCATACGATCTTTCCACAAGTTGGTATTTGACTTTCAGATTTGTGATATCCCTTTGACAAAATGTGGAATTCACATCCAACTTGGCATTATTCACTTCAATTATTCCTCTTTTTGGTAAAGTCAACAATCTAAAACAAAGCTCATCCTCAGACAAGCTCACACCGTGTGCTGTTGCATACAGATGCTCAGGGTCAATTACAGCTTTCGTGATTTTGTCCAGCTCTACGGGTTCATTGTTCTCGATTGTGTAGTTTATCCACTTTACCTTTATGGGAAACACTAGTTCTTCAGTAGCTCTGGAGGCCACAGTTACTTTACACTTGAAGTGGTCAGTACTATTACTTGTTTGAATGGACTGGTAGGTGCTGAGGTACCTCAAACGCTCCTTTTCAAGAACTCTTTGGGAAAACGAGCTGGTGATCTTCCACTCTCCACTTGAGTGCATCCTTTGGAGCTCACCAAATCTTGGTGGCTCAATTACATCATAACGAATGTCAACCACCTGCTTGAATGCATTTGTCCAGACAGCCAGCTGGTTGGTGCTTAACAGAAACATCTCTCCTTGAGTCACTTCCAGACCCGTGTTATTGGAGATTTTATACTCAAGTCCCACAGCCATTATTCTAAGCACCACTGTGTTACTCACCTTCTCTCCATCACTGACTCTTAACACAATCCTAGAGTTCCTCACACCCGTGTGGACATAATTTATCTTACCATCTACAAGAGCTGAATGGGAGAAAGAAGTTACTGGTGTACCAGCATTGTTTTCATTCTCCAAATATCCTGCATCAGCATTAAGGTTCCCTAACACTGAATAAAAAAGGTCTGTGTAATTGCTGTCAATGTCTATGGCCTTCAGAACATCAGTGGTCAGTCTCTTCTTGGAGTTCTCCAGAAGAATAAACAGATTCCCCTCAGGTAGACTCAACTCAGGAGCATCATTGGTTGGTGTAACAGTGACATTATATCGGTACAACTTGTGTCCCTTCAGATAGCTTGGCACCTCCTTTCTGCTATTGGAGAATACAGAGAACATGAAGTAGTCCTGTGGGTCTTCAGATCCCCCATGGATGTACATCACCCTGCCGTGCCACAAATCCAACATGCTGAATGTATGCTCAGCCTGATCTTGGTCTACATCAAGCCTAAGTTGACCATGCACCGGCTGCTCTTCAATCCTAAAGATGATCTGAGACTGACGGATGCCAAGCTTCTTGAAATCGAGGTTTACTTTAATATGCTTAGAATCCAAGGCTCCCCGACCCCCTTCCGGGACAACAAGGTTCTTAAGCTGTAGAAAACTGTGTCCGTACTTCTTGACAAGACCTTTGGCTAGGGTGGACACATCGGTGGGTGGCAGCTGAGTGACAGAATCAACGAGGATCATGGGAAGGGTTGTTGGGCTCACTGTGGTGCTTATATCCAGCTCCTTTTCAGGATCACAGCCAACAGAGATGTCTTTGGTTACCACAGCATTGGGGAGACCCATTTTGACTTGATTTATTTTAATGTCTCTGAAGCATCCTTTGAAGGAGCCACCTTTAACACGCTTCCCTGCTACCGAGGAAAGACCCACCTTTCTGACCTCAGAACGTGTGCCGTCATCGATTCCCCCAAGGAAAAGGAAACCTTTCAGATGAAAGGCTTTTGACCTTGAGCTTATGATGGACTTTCCAGTCTCTCCATCTACTGTGAGTTGGAGGCTTTTTGGAGTGAAAAAGAGCTTAACATCATGCCATTTGTTGTCGTTGATGAAGGTGAGGGAACGTAGTTCTGTTTTACTTCCATCTTTACCAACCACAGCAAGAAGGAGACCTTTCTGGATCTCCAGGGCGACAAAATCTCCCTGTCGAGCTGAGCTGTACATGATGATCCCTTCTTCAGCTGATGTGTGGATTGAACATTCAAAAGCCCACTCATGTTGAGCCGTCCAAGGAGGTAGGGATATGTAAGCCTGTGAGCTGAAAAAACTGATCGGGTCATCCTCATTGGCAAAAAACTGTGGGCTGCATCCTAGGGAAACCTCATAAACATTCTTGAATCCAGAGTAGGACCTCAGCGATGAAAGTAGATTGTGCTGATTAAATATTACTTCATCGAGGCAACCACGGAACCCATTGAGATCGCTGGACAGATAAGCTTGATCCAAACCTCCCGTACCACCCACATATAGACCATCGTTGATGTGCAGCTCTCGCTCTGGGCCTGGCATTCGCAGGCTGGTCTTGGAATGGTTGTCCACAGTCAGTGTGACATTATAGATTTCATGGAGAAGCTCTGCAGTGTGCCAGGCCAGATCATTTAGCTGGGTTCCACTGTCTGAGAGAAGGATCTGCTCTCCAGAGCCCAGATCCAACCTTACCTGTGAATGACAGAAAAAAACCTGTCTTAATACATAAAACCACAAGAATTTTTATTTTGGTAACACTTGTATGGGGAACACATATTCACTGTTAACTACGACTTTTGCCTCAATAAACACTTACACCCAGTTTCACAGACAAGGCTTAAGCTAGTCCTAGACTAAGATACATGTTTGAGCTGTTTTAACTGAAAGTAACTTGCCCTGACATATCCTAAAATATGTCAGTGCATAAAAGCCACTTAAGTACCCTAATTAAAGCAAGACCTAATCCTGGCTTAGTGTAAGCCCTGTCTGTGAAACCGGGCCTTCATTTACTGCTTATTAATAGTTAGTAAGGTAGTTGTTGTAGCATTTAAGGTTAGGTTGAGGGTAGGATATAGTGTTATAGAATTTGGTCATGCATATTAAGGCATTCTTGGCGAAATAAGTACTAATAAACAGTCAATATGCAAGCTAATAAGCAACTAGTTAACAGTGAGAAGTGTTCCCCATACTAAAGTGTTACCTTTATTTTTCATAAAATACACTATACATAACCCATAACCAAGGATTTTCAGAAAACCACAAGGTGGTCTGTGGAAATTTAAGTAAAATTTTTTTAATAAATCTTTTAATTTAAAAGCATGCTGATTTAATATTAATTGTGAAAAGTACTTTACAAATAAATCTGAATTGAAAAAGTTTCATGCTACGTTAATACATAAAACATTAAAGTAAATGTTTTTTAGATAATATGTTAATAATTTGCTTTGGCTTCAGTACAGTGACAATATAAAAGCCAATTATTTAATTTATGAAATAACATATTGTCGTTATATATGTATATATCTATAGTATTTTTTACACAGTATAAATAAAAAAAAAAAATATATATATATATATATATATATATATATATATATATATATATATATATATATATATATATATATATATATATATATATATATATATATAATATAATATATAATATATAATATATAATATATACACACACACACACACACACACACATATATAATTACTAACAAGTTATACTAACAAAATGTCCACTATAACAGCAGTTAATTACCTGGATTGCAAAGATTGCAAAGTTAATTATCTGGATTGCAAAGAAAATGTGTATGAAAACTAGCATTTAATTTTAATGAAATGATCTTCCATGCTGAAAACAGACCATTTTTACTCATTAGCATTTGTCTACAGTAAATTCATGAAATATCACTCTCCTTACATGAGACAGCCAAGACAATCCTGTTAAGACTTGCTGAATATTTAGCTTTTCCCCAACTAAAAGCAATTATAACCTGTGATGTACTCGGAAAGGGTCACAGCCAAAGGATAGCAAAAGCACAATTTAATGACCTGAGATAAATGTGAGAGTTCAAAGATACTTTCAATTACAGGAAAATCCCACCTCAAATCGGATCATCACAATCTGTTCTGTTGTAGCCCTAAGATATCCTGTATAAAAGGAATCTTATGTGAGTGCCACTGAGAGAAATGTAAAAACCAAAATCCATTTCAGAAATTCAGGCAAAGTTTTTGAACTGGACTGTGGGAGTTTATTCAATATGATCCAACTCTAGCAGATCCTCCAGTCATGTACCTACTTCTCTCACAATGTCAACTAAGCTCACATTCTTCAGCCTTTAAGTCAGTGCAACCATCAGATTTGTATTGCATGCCTTAAAGGAAGTATCCAAAGTGGAAGAGTCTGTGGTGAAGCAACGCAGTATCATAACTAGGCATGAATAAAATTCACCACTACATTTTATATGAAGAGAACGGTGTTGAGTTATTATCTATTTAACATAATCCTTACAATAGTTCTAATTATATTATTTTCAAGCCCAAACAGAATTGACATGTTCCCACAAGCAGTTTTGTTGTGGTAGATCTAAACATTGCTGAGGGTGAAATAGCAACACGTGACTCACCTGCAGTCTGCCAGCATTCATTTCCAGCAACAGGAAATCATTCTGCCCTGCAGCCAGGAAAAGCAGGCCACTCAGACTGGAGGTGCGGAAACGAACGTGCAGTGTGTTACGGCTAGATGTCTCTGTCCCTTTTAACTGCACAAATCCATCACCATAGAATGAAGCTGCAGATAAGAGAACATCACCTGATTTTTTCTTTTTCTTTTTGCCCTTAATGCTTCATGAGTTCATACAAATAAAGCAGAATGAAGCTTAAACTCACTTTCATTTCTTTGCCTATTTTAAATTAAACTTAATTACATCACTTTCAGTTACACTTTTAAACAACTTTAATTTATGGGAAGATTTATGTACAATTAAATGGTTCACCCAAAAATTTACTTTTTTTTAAATTTTTTTATTTCCTTACGCTCATGTCATTCCAAACCTGTATGGCTTTATTTCTTTTCAGTGGAAAACCAAAATAAAATGAAGGGGAATCAATTTGTATGATTGCAACAATCTTAAAAACATTTCTTCTTTTGTATTCTTCAAAATCATACAGGTTTGGAACGTCATGAGGGTAAGTAAATGAAAGATTTTTCATTTTTGGTTGAACTATCCCTTTACATTTTGATTTTCACATAGACATTAAATAAAAGTGACTGAAGGAATAAAAAGAACCCAGCAACATTGTCTTTATAGGACAGCCGGATGGCGCCAGGGAAGCACTGTGATACCCATGTGCATGTGCTGGCATGCTCTGCCCTGACAGCACCCTATTCTCAACATAAAAGACTCTGACATAGCCACATTGTCTTAGCCCTGCTGTCCATTGATGGAGGCCTGGACACAGCTGTTTTCTAACCCAGTCACTCCACAACACCCTTTAATCTACACTAATGTGTTCTGCACTTTCATCTACCTCTCTCTGCAAGTGTTACTATAGTATTAACACCCCTCAATTTGTATGGGCACAGAACACTTCTACTGAAATGGACTGATAATGACTGAAATGGACTGAAATGTCACACTGGTGTTTAATGTAATTCTGTCAAACTATGCAAGTTTATTGTGGTGTCATTAGTCATTTGTGATGCTAAAAGTTGCATAAATATAAATTTTGTTTGAATGAACATTTATTAGTTTTTATTAGTCCTTTGTTTACAATGCTCAAGGCACCATGCGAATTTCAGTGAAGCAATTTGATTCACGAAACTTGGCATGGCTGGCACAAGTAGCTATTTAAAATTGTGAAAAGAAAAATTATATTTTGGAATATAAGATTACAATAACATTTACAGTGCAATGATGTCAAACTGCTCCATATTGGTCTAAAAATACAAAGAAGCAATATTAAGACAAAACATTTGATCAAAAGTCTATCTACAATATTGATAAACATTATAAATCAAGGTCAAACTTTGTGGTTTGAGTTATACTAAAAAAAACTGAACTGACAGTAAGAGAGGAGAAAACTAGGATGCCACTATCTTTAGTTTCTTTTTATTGCACATAAAGGACTTGCATCTGACATCTTAGAGATTTTATAAGTCTGGACACTGCTCTCCAAAAAAATACCACAGAAGACATCAGACATCTTGATAATTCATTGGAGCTGCTGTTGTGAAGCTCAACAACTGCAAATGATGCAACAATTGAACACAAATGACACTCATATTCAAATGTTTACCACAGGAATCTGCTGATAGGACATTTGGCTCTTTAAATAATGCTGGATAGTTTTTTTTTAAACAGTTAGGAAAAACATGAGCACTTGAATAAGCATCCAGGCTAATAATATGCATTGCTTTCATATTGCAGTAATTCACCAGCATTGAAGCATGTATTTCATTGTTATTAATAACAAAAAAAGAGAGGCTGTTTTCAGTATCTAGTGCTGACATTTGACAAACTGTGAATATGAAATCTATGAGAGCCACAAGTCTGTGCAATCATGACTGTTACATTCTGTACATAATTTTAGGCTCATGGTATGGCGCATTCAATACTGACTAAGAACATGAGTTTTTTTGGATATAGAAGAGTCAACTGCAAACATGCATATTTCAGTATATTTGTTTGTATTAATGTCAGTTATTCCACAAACAGAATATGAAAAGACATTCTCATTATTACACAGACAGCAGCCATAAGAAATACTAAGGCTGGTTGCTCAAGTCATTGCCATACTGCCCTCTGGTACATGAAACCACATAGAAAGAAACGTAATATTTGGGGAAAATCAAGGATCTGCTCTTGCTGAATCCTCCAACTCAAATGTTTTACACAAAGGTAAGAGCTGAAATGTCCTTCTTACTTGCTTTACATTAGCCATACTTGAAAATTTTAAACAACTTACCCCCTTGTGCGAGTCCGACAAAGAGCAAGAGTAGTCCGTTTAAAAGGATCGCTCTCATTTTAACAGCAGTGCAGAGTGTTCATTCCGCGTGAAATTGAGAAAGAGTGTGTTTTAAAGTCATCGTGTTAACAGATTCATGGCTGCTCGGTTACTCCTCACTTTAAAATCTTTTCACAAACTTGTCCGGTCGAGCAGCAAGCGGGGAGCAGTGGAAGAGAAACTCCGCCTCCGAGTCCTCGAGCTTTCTCTAGCTTCAGATATTTGCCCCTCACCCCCACAACAACACCGACAAGTTATCGTATAAAGACCGCATGTTGTACTAGGAACAGTTATTAACTTCAGAATATAACATATGCGTATAATACATAGGGGGATACATAAGTGTTTCTTGAATAGTGAAAATAATATTACAACACACACTAATGTATATATTTTAAATGCTTTATACTATATATATATATATATATATATATATATATATATATATATATATATATATATATATATATATATATATATATATATATATATATATATACAGTGCCCTCCACAATTATTGGCACCCTTATTATGAGCAAAGGCGGCTGTGAAAATAAATTTGCATTGTTTATCCTTTTGATCTTTCATTCAAAAAATTCACAAAATTATAACCTTTCATTTATGGAAAACAGTTGAAGGTGGGGGGAAACTCACATTATGAAATAAATGTTTTTCTCCAATACATGTTGGCCACAATTATTGGCACCCCTAGAAATTCTTATGAGTAAAATATCTCTAAAGTATATTCCCATTCATATTTACATTTTTTAGCACACCAGGGTGATCATGAACATGAAATTGGCCAGCCATGACTTCCTGTTCCACAGGAGTATAAACATGAGGAAACACAGAGGCCAAATTTCCTTAATCATTCATCACAATGAGTAAAACCAAAGAATATAGTTCTGATGTGCAGCAAAAGATTGTTGAGCTTCACAAAATAGAAAGTGGCTGTAAGAAAATAGCTAAAGCATTGAAAATCCCCATTTCCACCATCAGGGCAATAATTAAGAAGCTCCAATCAACTAAAGATGTTACAAATCTGCCTGGAAGTGGATGCATGTCTAAATCCTCCTAATGTGAAGTGAGGAGGAGAGTTTGAGTGGACAAAGACTCTCCAAGGATCACAGCTGGAGAATTGAGTCTTGAGTCTCAAAAAGCCTAAAAAAAAAGATCAAACAGCACCCCACAAGTTGTTCGGGAGGGTTTCAAGAAAAATTCTCTGCTCTCATGCAGAAACAATCTCCAGTATATTCAGTTGTCAGACACGACTGGATCTTCAAACGGGACCAGCTTCTACGATCAAATGAAACTAAAAAAGAGCTTTTTGGCAGCAAACTCAGATGGGTTTGGTGCAAGCATGGATAAAAAGTACCCCATGTCCACGGTTAAATATACTGCTGGATCTTTAATGTTGTTGGCCTATTTTTCTGCTGGAGGTCCTGAACAAATAAAAAATCAAAACCTGACTGTTTCTGCTAGAAATCTAATAATGGGCCGTGGTTGGATCTTCCATTAGGACAATGATCCAAAACAAACATCAAAACCAACACAAAAATGTGTCACTGAGCACAAAATGAAGCTTCTGCCATGGCCATCCCAGTCCCCTGACCTGAACCCTAAAGAAAATGAGTGGAGTGAACTGAAGAGAAGAAGCACCAACATGGAGCTGGGAATCTGAAGGATCTGGAGAGATTCTGCATGAAGGAATGATCTCTGATCTCTTGTCACGTGTTCTCCAAACTCATCAGGCATTATAGGTGAAGACTCAGAGCTGTTATCTTGCCAAAAGGAGGTTGCAAAAAGTTTTGAATAAAAGGGTGCCAATAATTGTGGCCAACGTGTTTTGGAGAAAAACATTTATTTCATAATGTGAGTTTCCCCCCCACTTTCAATTATTTTCCTTAAATGAAAGGATATAATTTTGTGAATTTTTTGAATGAAAGATCAAAAGGATAAACAATGCAGATTTATTTTCACAGCCGCCTTTGCTCATAATAAGGGTGCCAATAATTGTGGAGGTCACTGTATATATATAAAATATATACATTAATGTGTGTTGTAATATTATTTTCACTATTCAAGAAACTCTCATGTGTCCCCCTATGTATTATATGCATATGGTTATATTCTATATATAAGACACCTTTAACATTTCATTTAAAAAAAAAAAAAAGGTAATAAAATATGACAAGATCTCAGAGTTAAACTGTGTCAGAAAAAAATTATCTTAATGTCAGATAACACTTAAGCAAAACATGGTCAGGTCAAAGTGTCTGAATAAGTTTTGGTTCCCAATTTTTTTTTTATCAATTTTTACTGGTAGTACTACTGTATGAAGAATTTTTGGGTATAATATGTCAAGGTTTACTTATATCTGCTCCTACTAATAAAAATATATAAAAAATATAAAAAATGTCTGAATAACTTTTGCTTTTACTATATATATATATATATATATATATATATATATATATATATATATATATATATATATATATATATATATATATATATATATATATATATATATATATATATAGTAGTTTACTTATATCTGCTCCCACTAGTAAAAATATATCAAAAATGTATGAATGATTTTTGGTTTTACTATATATATGTATGTATGTGTGTGTGTGTGTGTGTGTGTGTGTGTGTGTGTGTGTATATATACTATGAAAATCCATTATAAATAGCCTATATGGATTAAAATTAATTACAGTTAATGTATTAGTAATTACAGTTATTGTATAAAAAATTAGCCTGCATGTATGTATTTTTAAAATTTCCAGTCAAGCTATATATAGATATATATATATATATATATATATATATATATATATATATATATATATATATATATATATACAAATAATGCATTTGAAAAGTAGCAAACAAATATAAAGGCAAGGCAGGGTGATTTTTTTTTTAATATATTGTTTTATTGTGTCCTTTATGTAACCAACCGAAAACAATATATACCTATAATAAAAATCAATGCTTTGACATTAAAAATACAGTCATAGCAACATATTTGTGTTTTAGTAACATTCCAACAAAGTACCTCCAATTCAGTCAACCATTCACGTTAGTTTATTATGACAGAGAATGATATTTTGAGATAATGTAATTATATTAAATGTAATAAAATGATAATATAAAAAATATAAGTTGTGTAGGATAAAACTGTCTGCTGTATAATTATAATGCACGTGTGCTGATTGGACATCAGTAGGAAAATCCTTTTAAATGACAAGCTTTTAAACCAATGAGAGAAACAAGTGTTTGCATTATCGTGAGTTAAATCATGAGCGTACAGCCTAATACTAATAAACGTTAAAATATATTTATATATTTATAGATAAATGTGGACGTCATTTTTATCTGAAAGGATGTTGTGCGCGTTTGAGAGTTGACAGACAAACATATTTGTCCCGCCCAAGTGAGCCAACGAGCCAATAAGAAACACAGAATGCTATCTGCGCATGCTAAAAGAAACAGTCAGGAAGTACATGCGAACGCATCCATCTGGGCTTACGGGACACTGTCATCTGCAGGTGATCTGCCTTGACACAATGTACTCTTTGCACCACTAATGTTCTGTTTACAATACATGTTGAACTATCTTTTATTATGTAGCTAAATCCAGGATACAGTCATTATGTAACAGATGCAATGTCAACTATGTTTATTTTGCTCAGCTTGCTATTTTTAATGCATAATCAAGCCTTACGAATTTTTACGTTTTAAAGAAAATTGTAATGGGAAAGTCTTGCTGTAGACAGCTAACACGAAAGGTAAGCTGTCAGAGACTTCATGCACACGGTTGTTGTTCTCTTCAATGTCAGTAACCGTTACGTTTCTGTATATTTTAAAAGTAATTGTATGTGTATCCTTTTGGATAAAGAGAGAAGAGAGCCCACCGACTGTATCTTCATGTAGGAGGCGCTGTCGACATTAAGAATACACAATATCGAATAAAGTCGCTCTCCTGGGTAGGTTTCTAATAGCTTTCTGAAATAGTGTCTGATTCTATGCATATATGTATATGTATATATTATAATCGCTGTCCTTTTGCTACTCCAGATATTAGAACTAACAACCAGCTGCTGGCAAAAACAATAATGTAAGTATCATGTTAAAATAATGTCATAAGGATCATACATTGTTTGAGGTGATTTTTAAAGGTGCAATATGTAATATTTTTGCAGTAAAATATCCAAAAACCACTAGGCCAGTGTTATATATTTTGTTCACTTGAGTACTTACAATATCCCAAATGTTTCCAACTATTTGTAAATTACGATAAAATTGCAATTTTAACCAAGGCACCGGGACGTGTGAGGAGTCGCCTGTCAATTACCCGCGTTACCCTCGGTTTCCGGTTTTATTTTGTAGAAACCATGGAAACGCCAAAGACGCTTTAAAATATTACACATTTTAATAGTCAAGGGAACAACTGTCTCACAGCAGCCACCGAGCGAATGCACAGAGTAACACTCTCATTTTCAGCACTTTCTAATACAATAAACAGAGCTGCATTACATCATACTCATGACCGGAAAAGCAGAAGTGGCGGCGGCGACTGTCATAATAACCATATGATAATAACAGTTCTGCTGCTCGTGAGGCGTGTGTTGCGCAATCGCTCCAGCGGCCTCGTTCAGCTCCCACAACACTCGGTCCTGCTCTGCTTCATACTACAGTAACGTTAATAATTGCATCCATGAACATGATTTCTTCCCGAGTCTTATCCCTATTCTTTTGCACCGTCCGTTGAGGTGAAGACCACATGTCCCAAAATTCCGCTCTCAAACTTGCCGTCATCAAGCTACGCCTTTGTTTTGAATAGCGACTCTAGCGACCTCTAGCGGACAGAAAATATTACATTTAAAGAAATAAATCATTTTAGGTAACGCTTTAGTATAGGGAACACATTCACTATTAACTATGACTTTACCCTTAATAAACTCCTAATTACTGCTTATTGATAGTTAGTAAGGTAGTTGTTAAGTTTAGGTATTGGGTAGGATTAAGGATGTAGAATATTGTCTTGTCATGTCAAATAAGGCATTAATATGTGCTTAACAAGTACTAATAAACAGCCAATATTCTAGTAATATGCGTGCTAATAAGCAACTAGTTAAAATACCTTAAAATAAAGTGTTACCTAATTAAGCAACAAAATTGTTTTCAAAACTGATAATAAGAAATGTCTCTTGAGCCACAAATCAGCATATTAGAATGATTTCTGAAGGATCATGACACTGAAGACCGACAATTCACTTCCATTACAGGATTAAACTACATTTTAAAATATATTAAAATAGAAATTTATAAATACAGCCTTGTTGAGCATAAACATTAAACAATTTACCAGTAGCTGGCATAACATAACAAAATTATATAATTATCATGTTAAAATATTGTCATACAAGAGTCATAAATAGTTCAGGTGAATAGTACACACAATGAATGTCCATTATACTGTAATATTATACCATAATGTAATACAAATGATGTTGTAGTTCTTCCGCACAGCTTTCTGTTTATTTCTGTTTCAGGATTGCATTGAAGTGCTATCTCTCTCTTCCATTGGTGGCAGGGGCATTATTAGTGGGCCTCCCTTACAGTATCTCTCTGGTTGCCCAGTGGCTCTATGGCTGGCCCAGTAAACCAGGGTACCAAAAATATTTAGAGGCTGTCAAACCAAGGTGACATAGCATTAACATTTTGATGCTACTCTACACTTACTGTGGACTTTTTAATGATGCCGATGTTTCTTGCACTCCCTGCAGACGCATATACTGCCTGACAAGAGCTGTGCTTGAAATGCTGAAGTATCTGCAGTATGGCAAACTGTATTTTCAGTGGAAACTGTGGTACAGTAATGACAAAAATAACAAGCACTATGTGAAAGTTAGTACTATTTTTATATTCCTGTTAATGTTAAGAAAGGATGTGGTTTATTTAGCCACAGTGAACTGAGCTTTACAGTACAGATCTGCAGAGAAACAAAGCTACGTCTAGTTTTAGTTTTGTGATGCAACATGAATTGTAATATTAAAATATTTAAAAAATGCACTTGTTTCTATTATACTATTTCATTGTTTTTCTGTCCTCTTCTAGGGCATCACCTTTGGCCGCCGAGGGAATAAGCTAGATTTATATTATTCACCAAGAACGGGCCGTTCTGATGCTGCTCCTGTACCGGTGGTCGTATTTGTGTATGGAGGAGCCTGGGGTTCAGGAGACCGCTCTATTTACTGCCTGTTAGCCTTACAAATGGCAAAAGAGCTTAATGCCTCCGTCATTTGTCCAGATTATTCCATATATCCAAAGGTAAACCACCTATAAATATTTACCATTTACTGTGTTTGTGTGTGGTTTGTCTTTTAATGTGTGCTTTGTTTTTAGGGAAATGTGTTAAATATGATTCAAGACATTAGTGACAGTTTGCTGTGGGTGAGAGAAAAGGGACACGCGTTCAATCTTGATCAAGTAAGTTTCCTGTTTGATGAACTTAAAATGTTAAGGTGTAAAAACTGTTAAAATTGCATCACAGTTGCCACATTAACAGTTTAGCATTACTCAATGCACTTTTTAATTCAATATTTAATATAATTTAAAGTGCTTCCATTGTACACTACCATTCAAAAGTTTTAGGTGAGTTTTTTTTTTTTTTTTTTGGAAATAAATTAATACTTTTATTCAGCAAAGATGCATTTAATGAACTGAAAGTGGCAGTAAAGACTTTTATATTGTTAAACAATTCTATTAAAATAAATACTGTTCTTTTGAAATTTCTATTCATCAAGAAATCCTAAAAAAATGTATAATTGTTTCCACAAAAATATGAAGCAGCACTACTGTTTTCTAATTATGATTATAATAAGAAATGATTTCTTTTGCACCAAATCAGCATATTAGAATGATTTCTGAAGGATCATGTGACTGGAGTAATGATGCTGAAAATTCAGCTTTGCCATTACAGGAATGAAATTACATTTTAAAATATAATAAAATAGAAAACAACAATATTTCACAATATTACTGTTTTTACTGTATGTTTGTATGAGTAAGAGATTTCTTTAAAAAACATTTTGAAAAATCTTAGCGAACCCAAACTTTTAAATGGTAGTGTATATTTTCTGTTATTTTGTAAGCAATAAAACAGTTTCACCTAGGCTAAAGTGATATATAAATCTACATCTAATTCTGAACCCTGCCCCTTTTTTAATGCAGGACAACATAATATTGATAGGTCATTCAGCAGGAGCTCATCTGTGTGCCATTACCACACTGTTTCTGGTGAACAATGTAGAAGAATTGTTCATTGAGACCAACAAACAGAGAGGTCTTGTAGCTGCCATCAAAGGAATCATAGGTAAATCAATGCTCCAGATTTTTTATGTTTCTTGTGTTATAATTGTTTATGATTTAGCATAGCAGTTGCCCTGTTAATATAGGAAAAAAAAAATTTGATCATTCATGTTGTGATTTTTGCTGTTGGAATAGGTCTGAGTGGCGTTTACAGTATAATGGACCATTATAAGCATGAGAAAATGCGGGCTGTTGAATATGTGTCAACTATGCACAAAGCTATGGATGGTGTGGAGAACTTTGATTATTATTCACCAACATCACTACTCAAGAAATTGAACAATGATCAGCTGAAACGGTATGACATTGTTATTGCATAGTTCTATTTTCACATTAACAACAGCTGAAGCAGCAATACATTCATTTGTATTGTTTGTATCACTATAATAAATTGTAAGATGTTTTCATCTGTTTGCTATTTTTTTGGCCAATGCAGTTTATCAGGTAAAGGTCATGAGTACAGTACAGAAAGATGCAGAATACAGTCAGGCTGTTGAATGAAGCTCTCTGTTAGCTGCTTTGTTAGGGTCAGAGCAGTTCATTATATCATTGTAGAATTAACAGTAAACGCTTTATGATTTGCTATGATTTCCATGCAGAGTTCCTCCAGTGGCTTTGCTCCATGGAACCAATGACATCATAGTTCCGGTGGAATCATCAGTGATGTTCTCCGAGCTCCTCACTTCTCTTTCTGTCAGTATGTCTCTTTATCTAATACCTAAAATGAACCACACCGAGATGGTCACTGACCTTATGGCTCCGGACAGGCACTTTTACCATACTGTTTATGGCTGTATTAAACAGGAGTACAGTAAATTTCAGGGTTAGGTTGATTAATATTTTTCATGAAGTCATGAAATTACTAATATCTTTTTCCAATGTGCCAAACAGTCATTATCCTTAAGTCATTGTATGTTCTTTATAGTTGTATTGTAAGTTTACATTCAAGTTCTAAAGATATGTTTTTTTCTTAAATGTTTAAGTTTCCATCAAAATGTGTTTAATAAGATGAAAATGTTAGTTCTGTGCTTGTTAACTGAAAAAAAAAAAAAAAACATTGTTTAAAAACTACCTTTTAAAGTGTAATTAAATGCAATGAAAGGAGATTGTTCCAGTTAAGACAGGAAGAATTAATGAATAAAAGAAAATTTACAATTGTTTTGTATTTAAATATATAATACATGTATGCATAGAGAAATACTGTATTCTTATACATATATTTTATGTGTAACTTCTTACATAATATTTATTTAAATCGTACATAAATGTTTCTTTTTGTGTTCTAATTACAGAATTGGTTATTTGGATATTGACCTTCTTTTGTTTAAGACACAGTTGATGCCATGTGATCTTAGATTAAATAACATATGCTTCAGCTGTGCATGCTGTTGAAATGTTATTGATTTATATTTGCTTTTGTCATGAATATGATGAAGTGTTGTTACCAAGAACAGGTGTTGAGACCAGCATTGAATATTTACCTTATAAGTAAACTGCTTCTTAATGTGGGGGCATATGCTTATGATATCGTATGAATGTAATTCAGTTACAATGGATGTAACATAAAGTTATAGCACAGGTGTATGATCTATTATTATTGAGAAACGTGTTTGATTAAATATACATGCATTACAAGTCAATATATTATTTACATATTGATTGCACTAGAACTGTAACATCAGCATCATGTGAAATTGACATTTCTTTCTTCTTTTACTGCTGTGGCAGTAAAATGCATTAAACAAACACTGTAAATTCTGCTAAATTGGTCTTCGATTATTACCTTGCTGACCAGAGTAAAAAAAACAAACAAAAAAAAACTATCCTCCAAAATGAAACGCATAACTGCATGGTTCTGGCCAGCAGGTGTCACCGTTTCCCGTGTAATTAAAGTACTAACGCAAACACTGAGAGGCAGCGTCTCCCACACCGCTGAGATCTGAAGTAGCGCTGGAGCTGGGACGAGCTCAAGCCTGTGTTGTTTGGGATGTCGAGGATTAAATATGGCCACTAGCTAGCTGATATATCAGAACCAGTAACCGCGTCAGAAAGCACTGGCATCACCCGTGAAATATGGATGGGAAGAGCGCAAGAGGATCTCTTTAGAGCGCTTCTCACTGACGCTTGAACACATCGGCTGGTCTGGTGAGTTCTCATGGATATGCGGATACACTGGAGACATGCAAAACACATACACACTGCATACTGGCGCTAGCTTCCTTCCTCCAAAATACAGCTCCCTTTCTCCTTTTTTGCTTCTTTATAGAAATTTAAATATGTTATCTGGTTTATATAAATGACATTCGATGCAGTCCAGCTGTGTGAAAATGAAGCGCTCAGTTCGGCATGTATTGGTTGTGTGTAGCCGGGGCTGGCTAGCTGTGGCTAGGATAGGAGGACTCCGCTAGCCTGCTAGCTGCAGGCGAATAATCACTCATGTGGAGAAAATTCACAAATACGATCGTTTATTACTGTAGACCTGGAGTTAATCATATGCGTGATTATTATGACTTCTTTTGGGGTTATTTAGGCGATGTTTGGTGAGCTGTTATTGTCGTACTGTCACTGAAGATACCGCCTCATCCCTGACTACTCAATTTATGTGTGGTTCATGTCAGTTTACTAATAATATAATATAATTATAATATAATATAATATAATATAATATGTTTTCTAGTCTGGTTCTTGTGTGTTGCTGCTCGCTCATGTAATTCCCATTTTCCTTTTCCTATTTTTACATGGTCATTATTTCCTTTTTGTCGATTTGTTCTAAATAAAGGGTGTTCGTTTTATAAATTGTGTATAACGTAATCATTACCTTTCTGTGTTTATTAGACTATATGTGGTAAAGTCTGTGTAGTGTTTACTGTCTGGCTGATAATGTACCCCAATTTTTCACACTGGATCATTTGTTTGTCTGTCTATCTATCAAACATTACACATGGACATTCATGAAGGCTGAAACTAATCCCAGTAATGCCATCATAAGTTGTGATATGGAGGCCGTGGTGATTGATTGGGACACAGTGTGATGTGAAGTGGTGGACAGCTGCATCAGGTAGAGGTCATGGACTCACGAACAGCTGTGTGTGGCCTCCACACTTTCAGGCTGCTCGTTTATATGCCATTTAATTTGTGTTGTGTGTTTTGGTCAGGGTATAGAGAACTGTGAATAAGATTAGAGACGGACTGTTCTTGTGGTTTTAATATATAAACAAACCACCTGTTCGTATTGTGCAAGTCATTCAACCTGTGATTTTATCCCAGAGCCATCATAATATTGGCTTGGGGCCAAATCATTCACACATGACCTAAATTGCCCCTGTTTAGAAGCTATAAACCTATTTTTCAGTTTTTCTTTATCTTTACTATTTAAAGTTGTTTGACTTTTATTTGTTGTAGGCCAAGTTCTTTTACAAACCTTTTTCTTTTCTTTTTTTTTTTGTCATTACTCTTTGTCAATGTAAATGCATCTTAAATGTCATTACATGATGGTATTACAGTAGCTAGAGAATCACATTTAAGAGTCATTTAGGAAATATAAATCTAATGTAAAAACAAAAAAACAAAAAACTTGACACAGGATGTATAACTAAAGGAAATCTTAAGTGAGATATGCAGGGAGCAATAATGTTCAGTTTAGCATAAGAAGCAAGTGTACATCGATATTGCTTGACAGGAAATGGAGAGGGAAATGTACCCATTATATACTCAATACTTCAAAACAAATGGTGAAAATGAAGTGAAAAGGAGTAAATGCTCTGGAATTTTTTCAGCATAATTAACTTCAGGTTTGGCTTCTGTGCTGTTGTTTTCAAGTAAAACGCATTTAAAACAACCGTTAAATGCAGTTATTATGATCATATCTCACATAACAAATGAAGCCATTTATATTATTTTAAAACATTTATTACTAAATGTAGGGACTTCCAGTATCACAAATCATATTAATTTGAATATTTTTATACTAGGGTCAAAGATGAAATGTGTAATACAGCTTTGAATTGTTGTTGTTGTTCAATACATCAGAATTTGTCCTGTTTAATTTGTTTGTTTTTTGAGCAAAAATTAAATATACATTTTTACCATGATTTACAGAAGACACCCACTAAAATGTCATTCAGTGGAACAATCTTGTCAGGGATATTTACAACGAAAAATCTATTTATGCCATATTAAAGACTAATTTTTAAACTTTTCCACTATCCCAGAGATGCTTGTTTCTCACCAATAATTTTAACCTTCACACATCCCACCAGTGCCATGTCATCTGCATATTTTATAAGCATCAAATTTTCATCATAGCAGGTTATCTCATTTGTATAAATAGAAAAAAGAATTGGGGATAAAACACATCCCTGTGGGGAGACCAGTTTTTAAAACCACATTTTCAGACTTTCTACCATTCACCAGCACATGTTGTAGGTGGTCCCATAAAAAACTGTTAATCCATAAAATCAGGGTTTGATGCACCTGTAATTCCTCTAGACGCCTTAAAAGTGTGATTAAAAAATGTCTTTGACCCATGTACATATATGTGTGTGAAACCATAACATTTTAGATTTATTTCCACATGTTATGTTGTGATATCTAAAACTATACTACTCGGGTGTCAGTCTAATTGAGTGTGTTTTGTCATGTGCTCAGTGTGTATTATTGAGCGGTGAATCAGCACCCAGCGTAGGTCACACATTACACATATGATATTTAACACAATACAGACTTCAAGCTGTTACTGTTGCCAAATGACATTGTTAGAAACATGACTCGCATTATATGCAAAGAACTTTAGCCGAAGCATTTTGTCACATGATTCAGTGCCAGTAAAGCCCTTCTCCAGGTTAAGCGTCAGCTCTGTGCTTTTTGAACAAAGATTCTCTCGGTTTGTGTCATTGTGAGCTGGGTTTGATCTTCATGTCCTCAGACTGTTCTTCAGCGCTTTGCTGCAATCAGATTTTTCTTTGTGCCATTATTGTTTTCATATCCGCTTGATAAGGCCCTTTACGTAATATTTGAATCGTCAGTGATATCTCTGGATTGTAGATGTTGGATATTTTTGAGTGGTTCAGGTTATTTCATAGGTGATGTTCTAGTTTTCAGTTAGTACACAGTGTGTATATCCTCAGAATCAGATGACTGACTTCCCCTTTTCAAAATATCCAGAGCTCTCTTATGTAGACTAGAGAGTTATTATTACCCTGATCTGTTGATCGATTTTTGTTTTTTTACAGCGTGATCATTTCATAAGCGCCATCTGCTCTTTAAATGTTATTGATGGATCCCCCTGTACTGCCGATTTGGTATCTCCTGGTATGACACTGGTCACCCCCCTATGATGTAGCCACGTGGTAGAGCTGGTGACAGGGAGGATCAGCTGTGCCAGTCCCTGCAGGCTGCTTGGCTCTCTGGTGCACAGGTCTCCTGGCAGTGCCAGCGAAGTGCGTGAATCGGCACTCGCTCCCACAGCGTCCTCTGCTTTCTCTCTTTCTTTTTTTTTCTCGTCGACACATACAACATAGGTTATTTTCTCAGCAATCTCTGGATCGAAATTACGTCTGTATAACAACGAGGGATGCTTGCAGAGCACCGGGAGAACAGTAGGTATGGAAAAAAACATGTTTGATCAGCATGTCTCCATGGTGACAAGGCGTTTGTTTACAGTTTAGAGCCGTGTGTCGTGGATTTATTTGCTGCGATGGTGGTCTAGAAATGGCTTCTTACTTTCTGCTGAGGTTTCTGGCAGCGCTTCGCTTAGAGAATTACACATTTTTGGATGCCACGTGAGATTGTTGTATGTGCTGTCATAGTTTTTATATAATTAAAGACTGTTGAAGGTATAACAGATGAGTTGGAAAATGACAGATGGCACAGCTAGTGGTGCCGTTTCTCCCGGAGAAATGATGCCGTGGAGCAACAAGAGGTTGCTGAGAGTTTCAGATGTAAGAAAGGGTTATACATATACATTTTTTTTTGAAGTAATAAGCATCTTTCATCAGGCACTGTGGGCGTAAATGATTTCTTCACTGCTTCTTCCTGGCTGGCTGTCATCCTTTTCTGGGAATTGTGTTTTTTTTTTTTTTTTTTTTTTTTTTTTTTTTGGAAGACTTCAAGCACCTGGTTTCTGGCTGCTCATTGCAAATCAGGTCGAGACACGTTTGAAACCAAGGGCTTCATCAGACTCTGACTCATTCAACACTGTGATTTACACAGAAAGAGCTTTTGAATTCAAGAGGTACACGTTGATTTGAGTGTGGGGTAACCAGTGACGATGGTTAATAATAATATCATTATTTTGGATCGTGTCAATTCAGGTTGTTACCGTTTACAGTTATTATTACGCCACCAGGTTATGTGTCATCCTGTGAACAGTGATATACTGACTTGAGAAGATTTCAGCTAAATGGTGATTAAAGGATGTTTTTGCAGGGCAAAAAGTTGTAATATCTTTGTTTATTTTTTTTAAATATGACCTTAAGGTTTCAGAGTTTAGGTAAGTAGTAGGTTGTCAATCATCAGGTTGGAGTTTGAATGCTAAATTACTGCCTGCATGATTTCACAGGAGACTCTTACTATACTCAATTTAAAAATGATACAACATTGCAACTTTATTCTCTGTAAACGTTTTTGCTTTTGTACTGGTTTTGTTTAGTGTTGCATCTTGTACTGATATTCTTCTTGTATCGAGCACTGCATGGTATAAGCTTTTCACTTGTATTTTCTTGTTGATTCTTGAGGGTTAGTAAATCTTAACTTGTATTGTGTAAGTATAATTAAACTAAATATTTGAGGTCTTTTTGGTTCAAAAGCATCTTCCAAGAACTTAAAAATGATATATATGTGGTAATTAGCTTAGTTGTTAGTAGTAAATCTGTCAATTCCAACAACCTTGTAGTAGGATACTAATGTTTGAAACTTTTTTTTTTTTTTGTAAGATTATATTTTAATTGTTGTGAAAGAAATAAATACTTTTATTCAGAAAGGATGCATTACACTAATTTATAATGTTACAAAATATTTTTTATTCTATTGAACTTTCTATTCATCAAAGAATCCTGGAAAAAATATATCACTGTTCCCACAAAAATATTAAGCAGCACAACTTTTTCATAATAATATTTATAATTAGGGATGCACCGATACCGATTTGAACAAACAATTATTGGCCGATGCCGATATTTGTCACTTGCTCTCTTATTTGAAATTTTATTATCTAAATAGATAGTATTTTGATCATGTTTTAAATCAGCAAAGTTCAAAAACATCTGCATTAAATTATACTAGCTAGTTTATTGCTGCTGCATCATCAAAAAAATTCTAATGAACATGGATTGGATCCATTTAATATTCAGCAAGCCAACATAACAAAGATGCATATGAAATAAACAGTGCTTTTTAGGTAGGGTTTCATAGTTTTCAGGTTCAGAAATAAAGTAAACAAATGTAAATAACACTGCATATTCTTCACTGTATAAATTAAATACATTAATCATTCCTTATTTTTAACAGACTTTCATTTAATCAATTAATCATTAACCTTAACCTCTTAGTCTGAAGTGGGGGGTGCAATTTAAGTTATCACATTACTTAACAACCACTTGCTTAACCAACACAAAACAGATGTCTTTTTAAAGCTTTGAATCTTTGCTTTACAGTGAGAATATGTCCATCACTTAAAGGGATAGTTCACCCAAAAATGAAAATTTGATGTTTATCTGCTTACCCCCAGCGCATCCAAGATGTAGGTGACTTTTGTTCTTCAATAGAAAACAAATGATGATTTTTAACTCCAACCGTTGCAGTCTGTTATAAACGTACCACCGACATACTTTACATTTATACGCATGGTTAACAGTATACACATGGTTAGTAAACCATAGTAGATCACATATCTTTTAGAGCAGGTGGTCTCGAACGAGCCCAGACACAACATAAGACAATGTGTAGATCATGGATTTACATGACATGCTGCTTGGCTAAAGCTATTGATCTTCCAGGATCATGACTCTGTGTTTTCCAACATAATTTGAAAGTTCCACCGACAGAAACTGGATCTTGGGTGTGGTTGGTGGGTATGATCGGTAGGGACGATAAGTAGAGACCAATCGGACTCTGTTTTACAGCTGGGGTGCACTTGGATTAGTTTGATCGCACAGATTGACAGATCTTGATTTACCATGTTCCATAGAATAGGTGCGCACAACTGAAACAGAATTGGAAGATCATCACTCATCAACCAGATCTTACTACTTGTTTATTCTATGTACTTTTACTGTGGCTTTTACACAAGTAACTCTTATGTTCAGTACAATCACTTGTTTGGAGGATTTTTTTTTTTTTTTTTTTTGACGCTAGTCCTATTCCATAGTCCTATTTCTGAACATGTCTGTGAAGTTTCAGCTCAAAATACCCCATAGATTCTGCCTATTTTGGGGCATCTTTAAATATGCACCGATTCAGGCTGCGGCCCCTTTAAATTCTCGTGCTCCCTGCCCCCGGAGATCGCGCTTGCCTTAAACAGCATAAACAAAGTTCACACAGCTAATATAACCCTCAAAATGGATCTTTACAAAGTGTTTATCATGCAAAATGTCTAATCGCGTAAGTATGGTATTTAGTTGGATGTTTACATTTGATTCTGAATGAGTTTGATAGTGGCTAAAGCTAACATTACACACTGTTGGAGAGATTTATAAAGAATGGAGTTGTTTATGAATTATACAGACAGCAAGTGTTTAAAAAATGAAAATAACAACACTCTTGTCTCTGTGAATACAGTAAGAAACGATGGTAACTTTAACCACATTTAACAGTACATTAGCAACATGCTAACGAAACATTTAGAAAGACAATTTACAAATATCACTAAAAATATCATGATATCATGGATCATGTCAGTTATTATTGCTCCATCTGCCATTTTTCGCTATTGTCCTTGCTTGCTTACCTAGTCTGGTGATTCAGCTGTGCACAGATCCAGATGTCCTGCCCTTGTCTAATGCCTTGAACATGAGCTGGCATATGCAAATATTGAGGGCGTACATATTAATGATCCCGACTGTTACGTAACAGTCGGTGTTATGTTGAGATTCGCCTGTTCTTCAGAGGTCTTTTAAACAAATGAGATTTATATAAGAAGGAGGAAACAATGGTGTTTGAGACTCACTGTATGTCATTCAACTATGCCAAGATAAATTCAATTTTTAATTCTAGAGCACCTTTAATACATTTAGAATACGCAACTATGGCGAGCTCGCTTTTTCCTCTTTCGTCTGATGCACATGTTTTGCACATGAGCCTTTCTTAATCGACCATCGATACGTTTAATTGATTAAATTATTATTGACAATTAATTGATGGTTGATTAATCATTAGCATCCCTAGTAACTCTGAGGCTTATGTGTTCTGGAATCCGGTGGGCTGTTTCGTATTGAGACCGCTAACTCTGTTGCCTGTTGTTGACTTGTAGCCTCTAGTCAGTGGGAAATGTTCCCTCTCACTTCTGCATTTCTATCACCCATAACAGTGGCAGAGATGTGGGGTTTTTGTGTTTACGTCACTCAATATTCCCAAGAGTCTTTCAAAGGCTTTGAGGGGGCTGAAGCGGTGCCTTTTTTTTTTTTCTTCTCTCCGAACAGTCCTTTGGAGCTTACTTTTGCTTTCTCAGACAGTCATTGGAGCTGGCAGTCCTCTAAGAAATGCCATGAAAGACTTAAAGCGTAAAAGGCTTAGCCACATTTTACTAAAGATTTCATGTCCCAGCAACCTTACTCCCCACCGATTTACATCAAATCTGCCTCTGTATGTCCCAAGGCAGGGATATTCAATGTTGAAGGACACATAGACTAAGGTGAAATAATTTTTTTTTTTCTTACATTTTTGAAACATTTACATTTATGCATTTGGCAGACGCTTTTATCCAAAGCGACTTACATTGCATTATATTACACATTTGTATCTGAGTATGTGCAATCCCTGGGATTGAACCCATGAGCTTGGCATTGCTAGTGCCATGCTCTAACCACTGAGCTACAGGAAAGCCACCTAACACAATTATAATTCAAGAAACACCTGTTAACATAATTATAATTCAAGTTACACTTTGTTTCAGCCACTGTCTAAACACAAACAACTGCCATAGATAAGAAAGGTCTGGAATGGTAAAGAACGACTGGTATACGTTAACAATCCCGTCACCTGATGTTAATGTTGTCTTTACCAGTAGGAGTCCAAAGCAATTATATGTCAATTCTTAGAGCATTACCGTTATGTTTAGCTGATTTGTGTTTATTTGGAGTAAGAAATAATTAATGGTGCCTTGAGCTCAGCATTCTTGCTCTTATAACAGTCCTAATGGTGACTGACATCTGAGAAACTAGTAAATAAGCTCTGAATGTTTAATGACTAGGAAAAGGAGCTGCTCTTGATCTATAAACACTGTTGTACTTTCTTACTCAGCAGAAATTATAGTACTTGAGGTGTTTCACTTGCAGTTGGTTCTGTTCCTGAAATTAAGAATGATTGGGTTGCAAAACCACAATTGACTGTTGGCCACATGAGAGAAGTGCTAAGCAATTTTTGTTTCAGTTGCACATGTGTGGCATTTTAGCAACTTTATAATTTAAAACAAGTCTGGTCTGCTTGGACGAATTGACAGTTTAGGATCATTAAAGCCATTTAACTAAATAACAAGACCATTAAGTCTTGTGGTCAGAGCAGACACTTTAGAATAATAACCATTTGTTACTTGGAATAATATCCAAAAATTTAGGAACCTGGATACAGTGCAGATATTTTTAGTTAGATGGATGCAGTCACTGTTGCTCTTGATCTTCTCATGTTTCCCGCCTTCAAGTGTTGCTGACTTTCTCACTGGCTGTTGCTGTCTGCGGTATGTTCCCGTCTAAGAATCTGCTTCAGTTCACAGATGTTGGGCTTTTTGCTGAGGGCATTGCTGAAATATTCATTTTTTTTATAATAGCACTGCACTGGCTCAAGCAAATGTCTGTCAGATGCGTGTCCTATTTTATCCATGTGTTCGCCAGCTTCAGCAGATGATGTAAAGGTCTTGTGTGGTTTCATTGTTTTCCCCAAATTTGTAACCGTTACCCAGTTGGATCCGATTCATGGCCTTACTGTGCAGAGCACGGCAAGGCATAGGAAGACATCTATTTGTCAACACTGTTTCCACATAAAGCAATGCTTGTTCAGAGGAAATAAAATTTAATAACTGAATTAGAAAGAAATCAATACAATGGTACAGTTTTTATGAAGTATACCAGTAGTCCAAGGGGGCCTCCTGCCATGACCTATTTGTGGCAAAAAAAAAAAAAAAAAAAAAAAGTGGTAAAAAATGTATGTATGCTTAACTTCCTGGCACATTCAGCCACATGCTTTCACATTTTGCCACATTTTGTCTAGAACTCAAGCCCTTTCAAGTCAAATGTAAAGTATGCAGCTATTTTCTTATTTAGATTGTGTTTTCCTCTTCTCTTTATTTTTCCCCTTAAGACAACCCAAATTGTATATAAATGCATTTCTTACAGCTTTAGAAATTATTTGCGAATTTGATACTATTGATGTGGTTTAGAGTATATCTTGATGAAATTTTGTGGTCCTGATAAAGGTATGGAGTGCAGGTTATGTATAATCCTATGGTTATTAAAACAAAAATAGATTTGCACGTATTTTTGATGTATTGAGGTATTAAACTAGGTTAGTGTGAACTTTTACTTTGAAGAATTAGGGGCTTCTCACCCTGTTGTAAAGTGCTCATTGGTTATTCAGTGTAGCGAACATGTTTCCCATGCAAAAATCTAAAAGACGCCTGAAAAGGAGTCAAAGGTTATACTTAGAAAAGAACTGTATTTAGTCAGGCAGCAAGAATTCACTGGAATCAGTTGACAGTATTAAATATACCTTAAATGCACCAAAAATTAAGCCATGTATTACTATTAAGTACCGGTTTGCTATATCCATTAGGGGTGTGACGAGATCTCGTGTCACGAGATCTCGCAAGACTAAAATGTGACGAGATTTCTCGTCGAGGTGAAAAGTAGTCTCGTGATGTTGCCATGACAGAGTGTTAGGATGATTAGGAAAGAATATGCCACCGCTACGTTTACATTACGCCTCCGCTGTCGTTTTGCTTTTTATTTAAATAAAAAACATTTAACTTAATTCAGTTGGATAACGGTCACCGCCGCTCTCTATTCACAGAGTACGCCCAATGTCAATACCCGCATTTTGAAAGCGACTCCCTGATGAATACAAATATCTCTCAATATGAAAGCTGTTTTAGGCTGGGCAGTGTAGTTGTAACCATCTCTTAGCTCTCTATCAAAGAAAAATTTGGTCTTATTTGCACTTTGAATATTGAGAGAGTGTGATTGTGGTTGCACTTATTGTAAAGTGTTACCATAAAAATGAATAACAGTTTTCTCTTAATCTTATTAAGCACAAACAAAAAGGTTTCATTTGTTAACATTATTTAATGCACTGTGAACTAGGGCTGAAACGATTAGTCGACATTATCGACATTTAGTCGACATTTTTGTTGTTGAATAGTCTCTTGATCTCATATGACCTATTTGAAGGGCCTGTAATAACGCGGTGTAACCAGTGGGGCGCTGTAGCGCAATACTGTAATGCAGCCCTCCCGGATCCAATCCAATAAAAGAAGTCAGCGCTTTGGAGTACATAGTGCAAACGAAGTCGAACCCGTTAAATGTGGGAGATTAACATAGTATAAACATAACAAACATAACGTTTAGCATAATTACAGAATACTGTCATGCAGGGCCACCAACTCTCATTCAAACTCTCTGTACTCATGCCACACATCCATTTTCTCACACAGTGAAAGATGCATCACAGAGCAAAAAGGACACAGACAACGCACCAACAGATAAGACAGATCAGGTTACTTTTGATATAAACTAAGTTTCAGCTTTTAAATTCTGTCAATTTTACTACGGGATTCAAACAATACTTATGGTTGTAACGCTGTTTTACGTGGAGTGGCAGATCGCTGTAACACCTCAGTTCAAGCGGCATGTGAACCTATTCCTCTCTGCTATTACAGCGCGAAATAAACATGAATGAACATCAAAAGGTACTTACTGTACTTACAAAAAGTAAGTACTGAAAGTACTTACTCTAATAATGTAATCACTTAATCGGAGTTTTAACCGCAGAAAGAAGTTAATAAAATTTGCAAACAAATATATCACAAAAAAATGTAACATTTACCTCAGGAAAGCCATTCAATAACCATAAACTCGATAGTGTGTATTTTTTATTTACACACACACATATATATATATATATTATATTTAAACTTCAGACTGTTTGCATCACAGAAATACATTATATTTGAAAGAATATAATAGAATACCATTATTTTAAATTGAGCTGAGACATGATTACAGTGTTTTTTTTCACAGCCTACCTGACTGAAAGGCCTCATTAATATGCAGCACCATTAGAGGTTCTTTATGCGATTCTTTTGTCTTCTCAGGTGTAAATCACCCATTATTCATGATGATTCACGCCTCCACGCATACTGTTTCTTGACAAAAAGTGTCTTACAAAAACTAAACCAATATATTGTTTTATATGAACAAGTGGGCATTATAATTTTTACATAATTTTGAAGCAAAAACTCTAGCCTACAACCCTCAATACCCAGAAGTCTTGTAAACACAGATTTAATATATATTTTTGGCCTTATTTGAGTGACTTATTTTTTTTGTTTTTTCAATAACCACGCATAAATGTTATTCCTTCAAAAACACAAACATGTGCATACATGTTCCTCACATATTATGGTAGCCTAGTTTGTGCTGAATACAGTGTAATGACACCTTTGTCATTAATATGTTTATGAACAACTGAAAAAAGCACAAATGTCAGGGCATGTCAAAACTTCTCCAGGCCCCAAATCAGCCTCAGACTCCAGAGGGTTAAAGTCGAGTCGACGTTGACTAATCGCTGATGACGTCTTTAAAAACACAAGAGATGAGAATGCTTTGCAACATGCAACAATTTGCAACTAGAAGCTAAAGTTTGTGAACAACCTTTGATATTGGCTTGAAGCCTGAACCTCAAGTGTGAATTAATACTAATTGCATGTGTGAATTACACCCATTTCACACTGCTAGCTTGAGCGGCGCGTGAGCAGCGTTTGAACGTAACTACATCGTCACTGCAGCTGCAGATACGCATGAGTATTCACGTTAGAAGCATTTGTACGGCAGCTGCTCGAAGCTACATATAAAGTGAGCATTTCTTTATGAAGGCAACTATATATTTATTTTTATAAGTTGGTCATTTATAAACTTGATAGTCTTGAAAGTTTGTTAACATATAAATGTAAAAAAAATTATAAATAAAAATAAACAAATAAAAGCCTTGTGTCATCCATTGCTGCACACGAATGAGGTAAGCTTTGTGTTTTACATCATCTGCCATATGCACGTTTACAAGACTGCAAACTCGGCAAAAAAAGACAGCAAACTTAGGTTTGATTTGTGTAGTGCTAGAGCCTAATTACCTTTCTGTGTAATAACTAAAATAATGTTTATATATCATTACTTTAGTTTTTTTTTTTATAATACACCATACTTTAACCCAAACTGAATAATTAAAAACAAGTTTAAATTGGTAAAAAACAAAAACAAGTTTAAATGGGTCTTCTATAAATATTTTTTTATTCCTAATTTTCTTTTCTGACATACTCAAATTCTTGTTAAAACACACTAGACGTGCACATTCTGTGTATTTTGAACACTTTTTGTGTGAAATTATATTTATTTTGTCCATCAAAAGTGTGCTTTTACTTTAATTGAGCGTCAGCAGCGCAGCAAATACAGACTCAACGCCGAAACCCTTCTTGGAGTATGCATTAATTTGCCATTTTAACTGCAGGAAACAGAGCATAATAGTGGACTTAAAGAGATTCTTATGCTGTGGCCCCTCTATAGGATAGTATAAGTATTATAACCTAATGTAAATCTATGGGATTTATTTATTTCAAACTGATCAGAAAAGATACAGCACATTAAGTCTGAAGGTCTTCTGCCTGTTGTCTTCTGCAAGGCAGCATGTTATTAGTGTCAAAATCGCATGATCAGCGACTAGTCAACATCATGCTTAAAGATGGATGAAGTTCAGTAATGGTTTTTATTTAATATTTTGTATTTTTTTATTTATTTCATAGTATTAAATTATAAAATGCAGTAGTTATAATCCATGTATTACCTTTTAACCATGTTTTGAGCATAGAAAATGAAATTTCATAAATCTTGAATGCTTTGGAGCAAAGACTTATATTTGGTCTCTTTTTAAGGTGGTGACTTGGCAGATTATTGATTACAGATTAATTTTTTTTTGTTTTAAAGTGAACTTTAATTATAGTTATAGAGCTGAAATTTTGTCAATTTTTATATGAAATATATATTTTCCAAAATATGATTTACACTAAAACTGTGAGAAAACCAAAACCATAAATCTAAACAAGTAGTGTTCCAAATTTGAGGTTGATATCTCAAAAAATGAGTTTTTAGTAAGATTTTTTTTCTTCGGCGCAGTACCAAACGTTTCTACTAGATGGAATTTTTTTCCCATTCACTTCCAATGTGGTAATTTTTGACTGTGAGGACTATAAGTGACTTTTTTTTTTTTTTCAGGACCATTTATCCTTTTCGAATCATGTCCATTATGTTTTTTTTGTGTGTGTGTGTGTTTGTGTTCACATAGCAAGTGTCAAAGCCTTTACCAAGTTTCGTACCATTCTGATAAAGTAAAAAATTTTGGGGAAAAATGACTGAAGCGCACCAGAGGGTTAGGTTTGCCTTTATCACTGTGACCTTGAAATGAACCCGAATATTATCTTGGATCCAATTTTGTTTGCATGTCCTGCAGTATTTCTGTACCTGCAGCAGAATCTTCAGTAGAGGAACTCAGACAGAAGCAGTTCACTGCAAAAAATAAACAGGCTGAATTTGATCTGCAATTTGAAGCTAGCATATCACGTCACATTAGAAGTGGACTTTCACAGTCAACGATCAATTTCCCTGACATCTTGTTATTTTTCCCCCTCTCCACCCTCCCCTTTTCATTTCCTCCATTTCACAAAACCTCTTTTATCTTTGTGTCTGCTCTCTCAGGGCTGGCTTCGGCCTCAAGAAGCCTCTAAAGATGAATATGGTGAAGAGGATCATGGGGAGGCCACGGCAAGAGGAGTGCAGCCCTCAGGACAACGCGCTGGGACTCATGCACCTGCGCCGCCTCTTCTCCGAGCTCTGCCACCCGCCACGCCACATGACACAAAAGGAGCAGGAGGAGAAGCTCTACATGATGCTGCCTGTTTTCAACCGGGTGAGAGAGAGAGAGAGAGATGGCTGTTTACTTAAAGAGACAGCATCATCATCTAATATAAATCAGGATAATGCGATTTATTTAAAAGAGGCAGACAGAATGTAGAGGGATTCTCAAAGATACAGCCTCTCAGCCTATTACAAGAGATGACACGTGTAATAGACACGATTGTATTGTGCTGCTAATGCTAAATGTAACCCGTGGTGACGTTTTAAAAATTTGAAATATCAAAAATTGGCACAAAAAAATGTACACTACTGTTTGCAAGTTTGGGCTCAGTAAGAATTTTTTTTTATACTTTTATTCAACAAGGAAGCATTAAAGGTGCTAAAGAGGATGTTTTGTTTTATACATTTTTGCAATATTACTTGAAACTGTCTTTACTAACTGATAAAAGACTATTTATTAGGTGCACTGAAAGGAATAATATTAATATACATCATCTGTGCACGAGGTAGGGTCTTAAAAACATCAGCCAATCGTTTACGCGATCGTTTACGCGATCGTTTACGCGATTGGCCCTCTGGTTTGTCAATCACTGCCGTGACGTTCCTTGTGAGAGACGAGTGCGGCTGCTGCGCACTCCAGTAACTTTCCACACTTCACAGGCGCCGCATGCAATGTTTTTGTCAGGAGACAGGAGTAACAACTGCAGATTATGAGTTACCTGCGGTGAGTCCGACATAATGAATCCACTAACACGACACAGCGAATGCCGGTGGCAAACACTCTTGTTCCAATACTCGTGTTTACGAGTTTTGGGAGGCGTTCCTTTGAAGGAGGGGGATTGTTCTTACACATGCGCTCATTTCAAAAACTCAGTAACAGTCTTTGGTTTCTCAGTCGACGAAAAGATCCTCTTTAGCACCTTTTAAATTGATCAAAGGTGATAGTAAAAACGTTTATATTGTTACATAAAAATTATATTAATATAATATAAAATATATTAAAATGCTGCTCTTTTGAACTTTGTTCATCAGAGAATTCTGAAAAAAAATAAGCACAAAAATATTAAGCTGCACAACTGTTTTTAACTTTGATAATAATAAGAAACATTTCTTAAAGGGATAGTTCACCCAAAAATGAAAATTATCCCATGATTTACCCACCCTCAAGCCATACTATATATGTATATGTCTTTCAGACAAACACAATCTGAGATATATTCAAAAATATCCTTGCTCTCCAAAGATTTATAATGTGAGTGAATGGGGGTCATGTTTTAAGCCAAAAATAAATGCATCCATCCATCATAAATATAATATGGCTCCATGGGGTTAAAAAAGGACTTCTGAAGCGAGGCAATGGGTTTTTGTAAGAAAAATGTCCATATTTAAAACCTTATAATCTAAAATAGCCAGACGACCGTACGCATACTGCGCAAGTTGACTTGCGCCAAATGAGTAACCCTTCTTGTCATATGTGAAGGGTGTAGGAGTATTGTACTGAAGCTCCTCTTCTCTTATATTGAAATCCTCCGACATTTCTTTTTAAAATTTCTCATTTTAGACTTCTAATTCGTGACCGGTGTTTTGTTTTGCTATATCTGTGTTCATCATTGCGCATGCGTCAGGTCAGAGTTCACTCTTCCGCAGCAAAATGATGCGTGTGGCCATCTGCCACAAGTTATTTAAAACTTTTTAAGTAAAATAACTATGGATATTGTTCTTACAAAAACCCATCGCTTCATTTCAGAAGGCCTTTATTAACCCCCTGGAGCCATATGGATTATATTTATGATGGATGCATTTATTTTGGGCTTCAAAACACGCCCCTGTTCACTCACATTATAAATCTTTGGAGAGCAAGGACATTTTTGAATATATCTCCGATTGTGTTTGTCTGAAAGAAGATAGTCATATACACCTAGGATGGCTTGAGGTTAAGTAAATAATGGGATACTATTCATTTTTGGGGTGAATTAACCCTTTTAAGCAGCAAATCAGAATGATTTCTGAAGGATCATGTGACGCTGAAGACTGGAGTAATGATGTTGAAAAGGGATCACAGGAATAAATTACACTTTAAAATATTAAACCATTAAACCAAATTATTCACACTTTATTTTGATGTTAAACTTAAACCATGAGAAGAAGGGAACCAGCAGTGACTAGTACTTCATTTACAAAGGCTAAGTAGTCGTTATGACATCAAGTGACTCTCACAGGCTGGAGAAGGGCATGATGGTGCTAATCATCCAGCACTGATTATACAGAAACGCCGCAGATGACCTCAGCATCATTGTGCACGAAAGAGCGCTGACCTGCTGCAGCCTGTCTGCATTTGGAGAGCACTTGTAGAAGTGGGTTGAAACATGCTCTCTATTTACAAAGCTGTCATACTTCATGCAGTGTTATAGACCCATCTGAAATGATGCATATTAGAATTAACAACGCAGTATGTCTATCTAGATTTTGATTTCTTCAAACGGAGAGAGCACTGACAGGATATATTTGAGCTTGGCAGTCTTCTTATGATTCTTTGTGATTTAAACTAATTTGATTGGACACTCGGTCTGTGAGCCGAATGCTGAAGGGCAGTTTTCAGAGCTCCTGTGAATGTCTTTGCAGCTATGAAAGCTGAATAACTGAGCATACGGCTCGTCAGACATCAAGGGAGCGATTTGCTGATTAAATCTCAGATTTAACTCAACAGGTCCCCATCTTTGTAGAGGGATAAAAAGGACTGCATGAAAAGGAGGTTGTTTAAGCTCTGTAAATGGTGTTTGTGTGTGTGACAGGTGTTTGGGAACGCTCCACCAAGCACCATGAATGAGAAGTTTTCAGACCTGCTACAGTTCACAACGCAAGTGTCCAGGCTGATGGTGACTGAGATCAGACGGAGAGCATCCAATAAATCAACAGGTACTTCAACTTTAACCTACTTGCATGCCCTGGGTATTCTATTCTGTTAACAAGTATTTATTATACAGACCTGGTCCAATCTATTTAATTGTACGATAAATGGACAGAAAGGTCAGAAAAAGTGTGTTGGTTTGGTAAATTAAGTCATTACAGAAATATATATTTTTTTAAAGATTAAAGTCAACATTAAATAAAATTCAACCACACATTTCAGAAATCGGCGTATTGTGTATGTTAAATTGGTTGCAAATTGTAATTCAAATTGTAATTAATTTTAAATATAAAATATTTTATTTTTAATTTAAAAAGTGATTAGAAAGTTTTATCCTCTATCAAATAAATATTTGTGTAGACACTGCATAGACATAAGTGTTGTTGATTCTGAAGAACTCTATATGTTTATACTAGTGATGCACCAAAATTGAGTTTTTTACAGAAACATCGAATCCAAATTTCATTACGTTATTATAGCCAAAGTTCACAGTGCTTTAACTAATGTTAACCGACATAACTTTGTTTTAACTTAAAAATGTATTAGTAAATGCTGAGATTAACATTAAGATTAATAAATGCTGAAGAACTATTGTTTATTGTTAGTTCATATGATCTAATGTAGTTAACGAATGAAACCTTTTTGCATAGTGTTTCCGAATTATGTTACTACTCCAATTTGTTGTTGAAAATATAAAATTTGAATTAGGGTTGCACGATATATCTAAATGATCAAAATATTGCAAATGTACATATCGCAATGGCAAACGAAATATGAATGATTTTATTAGGCTACTACAAAACGTTGCAAAAAGTCATAGTTTTAGGTCAACGCATATAGCAGTGAATAGACTGGGCATGCGACTGTTACTTAAGTGACGTTAAAAAGAGTTATTAACCATTCCGGTCTTGCGCTGTCGCGGGAGCCGCCTCTCTGACAGCGTGCAGTTCCGTCAGTTCTCTTTCGTGCCTTATTGTACTCAAACGGTCAAATACACTCACTGTTATGTCAAAATGTCTGTCTTGGTGAGTATTCATGTAAACACAGTTAGTTATGTCTTAAGTGAACATTATCAGTTGGGAAACAAATAAGATGCATTTCGGTAGGATCTTTGGCTATGCATTAGGTCTTAAAGGAACAGTATCCTACTATAGTAAACCTGCTGCTGTCTGTCAAACAGCAAAATATAAAGAGAAATTCACTCACTGCTCTTGACTGAATAACTTTTGTAGCTTTATTATGAATCATTGTATATTTAATTAATGTGGAGACGATGCAGTGTTTTAGATTGATATTTGATCATTTAGTTTCTGTATTGTATTCAGTATCTGTATTGAATACAATTTCAAGTAAGAATAAAAAAAAAAAAAAAGCTAATAGCATTTCTTCAGGGAAATGTTATATCGCAAGAAATATTGTTATCGCAATACTCAACAACAATATCGAATATTTCATATTTTCCCAGTATGGTGGCTGTAATAATAACTTAATTTTGGTGCATCAATTAGTTTATACCTGCTTTAAACCTGTGCGTTCTTGCTTTAATAGCTGTGTTTATGACAGAGGAAGACTGTTTTTCTGACTAAATCTGGGCTTGGTCCCAGAATTACTCTGCTGTCCACACACTGTGTGTTGGCACATGATGTACAGTAATGTTTATTTTTGGTGATGTAATCCACCATGGCAGCATATGCTGTTTGGATTCACAAACCCTAGTATGAGCATGTCATGAAACAACAAGTAATTACTTAAACATTTTAGTAGTTTTAAACCATCTATTAAATGTATTGTGTTTAACGCTTGCTTTTTTCAAACTGTAGTCACAATACTGATGCAATAAAAATCATAGCGTAAAATATTTTTTAATGTATTTATTCTTATGTTAAATTTATAGTATTTTTAATGACAGTGGATTTTAAAATGATATAATTACATTTTTGTTGGAGCAGAAAATAATATTCTTCTGAGTAAGTCTTGTCCTTTGTGAATTCACTGGGGTGTCACAGTTTTGCCCTCTCAAAATGAGGAAGCAATGGATGAATGAGAAACGAAACCGCCTGCATGTCATCACCTCTAATTGACTCAGCGTCCTTCCCCAGATGAGGCCAGTCACACACAAGCTGACGTGTGAAAATGGATTTGATCCACATGCACAGACTGTTAAACGCGTCAGTGATTCTGTTTGTGTGTGTGTGCTCCTCCCACAGAGGCGGCCAGCAGAGCCATTGTGCAGTTTCTGGAGGTAAATCAGAGCGAGGAGGCGAGCCGTGGCTGGATGCTTCTGAACACCATCAACCTGCTGGCCTCCTCGGGACAGGTCTGTATGTTTAATGTGCATCAGTTGAAACAATCACAAGATGCATGAAACACGAAACACATTTGATCAGCATATTAGAATATATACAAACACATTTACACTACCGTTCAAAAGTTTGGGGTTGGTAAGATTTCTTTTTTTTTTTTATGTTTCTGAAACAAGTCTGTAATGTTCACCATGGCTACATTTATTTGATCAAAATACAGTAAACAGTAATATTGTAAAATATTATTACAGTTTAAATTAACTTTGATTTCTATTTGATTATATTTTGTTAATGTTAATTATTCCTGTGATGACAAAGCTGAATTTTCAGCATCATTACTTCAATCTTTAGTGTCACATGATCCTTCATAACTCATTCTAATATGCTGATTTGCTGCTCAAGAAACACTTATTATTATCAATGTTGAAAACAGTTGTGCTGCTTAATATTTTTGTGGAAACTGTGATACATTTTTTCAGGATGATTTTGATGTATTAAGAGTTCAAATGAACAGCATTTGTTTTGTTTTTATTAAGCCATTATTTTCTGGCATTACATGGCTTACCCACCCACATCGCTTAGATCCCAATATACATTTGCCCACATATCAAGTCATTCTAGAAAACAAAACAAAATATTTCTTAGAACTTTATGTAAATTCTTTTGATAAAATACATCATGAAATATAATCTCACCTGGGTAACAGGTGCATTAGACCTACAGTTTTAATCAAGCCAATCTGTGAAGATAAAGATGTTAAGCTAGACATTAGTGTTTAGGTCACTTGTGAAGCTCAGGTTAGCACATTTTTCTAATTTAAGCAGAATGCTTGTAAGAAGACTAACTGATGTGTTATCTAAATCATGATATCAAGGTGCATGAAATTTGTATTCAGATTTGATATTTACTGTTCCCTCTCTGTCAGTACCTTCAGTAAATCGCTTGTGAAGTTTGCCAAGTTCATTTAGCTTGCATTGCACTGTTAAGATACGCCAAATCCACATCAAAGAGAACTGTAGCGGCAATGAAAGCCAATTGTTGTGTCGCCTGCATCTGGGTTAAAAAGTTGCACTTGAATACATCACAAAGACTACACCACAAAAAGTAGTAAGTACATTCTGTGCCTAAGTGAGAGGAAATAACTCTCCATCCCATCAGGTTGCAGTAGTCTGTTTTCACATTCAAAAAGACAACTGGAAGAGCTAAGACCACTAATATATACAAACATTAAAAAAGCCTTCTGCATGTGCCTCCTTGACGTTTGCTTGCTTTGACTTAAAAGTCTGGTACTGTTTGATCCTCAGTCATGTAGTGTATGATGCCCAGCTTTTGAAATCCATTCAGAGTTGAAAAGTCATGTAGTGTATTCCAAGCAGAACAGTTCGTCAGAGTGATCTCCGCCTCCTCCGATTCAACATGATCAATCGGCCGCAAAGCAGCCAACGGGGGTCCGACTAGTGACAACGGTGTGGAACACACCACAAAAACTAGGCATCGTTTTGGTGTGCCACACCCTTCAACGTATTCAGCTACCAAATTTTTGTTTTGGATAAAGACCCGCCCTTGTCCCATGGTGGTACCTAGTGTATGAACTCAAAAAACGGCATTGTGTTTTTGGGAATCAGGCATCCTAGGTTGGCCTTTCAGCACCCAGCACACTGATCAAGCTCTATTGGTTAAATCAAGAAAAAGCTAGTGTAATTTGTTAAGCATGTGCATGGTAGTTTCACAGCTGAACAAGACCCCTTATCTCAAGTTATACAGGCCTCTGTTATCAGGGATGGACACTGTCTTCTCCTAGACTGAGAGACTGGAGAATTATGTGGAGGCTGGAAGTAGTATTGTGACATTTTCCTTAAGTATGTTTTTAGTCAATGTTGGACTTGATCTAGAGCAGGAGAGAAGAGGAATACTCACTCGATAGTGAAAGATGGCTTGCCATGGCAAGCCATGGGCTCAATCTGTGCACAGCTTGAGCCCATGACTACAAAGCCATGGGTCACTTTATGGAGGCCTGTTTGAAGGGAACTTTGTGAAAAGTTGTGGTCAGTTACACTTTACATAAATGATCTCCAATTACTAGTTGTTTTTCTCGCACTGAAGCACTTCTTCTGTAATGAGAGGTCAACATGTATTGATCAAACAGACAATCTTCCTGTCATGTCATTTATTAGATGAGGAAGGACTGATCTCGCTTTCATCAAAAGCTCTTCAGAAGTATTTCTAGCTTTTGATATCAGTTACCTAAGGGTAGGGACACACCAAACCAACACCAAAGAACTAGCACTGATAAAAGCCGACTGTGTTGACGCTTTGTGTCGCCTGCGCCGGGGAAAAAAAACTGCACGTGAACACACCGAGATAGCTACAGCTGACAGCCAGCACACACGTTCTGTACCTGCGTGTAAGGAGACCACTGTCTATTTCTTTCATATATATTCGTCTATATTCGTAATTCAGAAAGGGAGACCAGCACTGCAGGCTGTAGATATACAAACCATAAACAAAGCAGTGCATGCTTACCGTTTTGAATATCATTCATGCTGATCACTTTCTATATTCCACTCTGCTCACGTTGATATTAAACATTCGCCCAGGAACACTCAGCTACATCATGTAAAATTAGAGCAGCCTTCTGTCTGTACTGCCTTGACGTGTTTTTTCACTGTTTTGCTATTATTCTCACGCTTCGACTCATTCACTAAACTGAACAGCCAATCAAAGTTCTTTCTCGCCCAACACCGATTTTACATGCTGAATCGGCCCCCCAAAACCCACAGACGGCGTCCGACTAGAGCCAACGGTGAAGAACATACTGGGAAAACTTAGTCTGCCAATGCTTAAAAATGGTCTGTATCTTTTGCAGTGCATTGTGGAGGCTACAGTATATCCATGCCATGTTGTAGTAAATGGTTTCCGACTATGTGTGCTTACTCTGTTACAAGGGCATGGTTACATCATTGGCAGAATATCATTACATCAAGGGCTGTCTGTGGATGTCCCATAATCATGTGTTGTATCGACTGAATGGGAATGTTGTTACTAGTGTCCCCACAAGAATGGAAGCCCTTCCAGTTAGATTCTTTATGAAAAGCACTGTGGCAGTACCATGGTACAGCGATGGTCATGATATTCACATGGGATATTTCTTATTATTATCATCAGTGTTGTGCTGTTTAACATTTTTGTGAAGGCCATGAAACATTTTTTTCAGGAGTCTTTGAATATAAAGTTCAAAAGAACAGTGTTTATTTGAAACCGAAATATATTTGTATTTTATGCATGCTTGCTGAATAAAAGTATTAACTTCAAAAGAAAAAAAGTCTTATTGACCTAAAACTTTGAACTGTAGTGCATATGCTATAATTAGCCATTTATGTTTTTTTTTGTTTTTTTTTAAAGGTTATTTTTCTGCAGTGCAAGCAGTTTGTTTTTCTGTTTTAATAGGATCTCATTAATTGGCTGACTTTCTTCTTTCAGATGAATACAATCAGAGATATATTTAAAAATATCTTGGCTCTTCCAATCTATATAATGGCAGTGAATGGGGGGCCCGATTTTGAGATAAAAGATATCCACATGGCTACGGGGGTTAATAAAGGCCTTCTGAAGCGGGGAGATGGTTTTTTGTAAGAAAAATATCCATATTTATAAAATAAAATAAAATAACTAGCTTCTGGCAGAGGACCGTAGGCATACTGTGCAAGTTGACTTACACCACAAGAGTAACCCGTGACGTTATGTATGACGCAGGATGTAGGAGTAGCGTAAGCTTAGACGGCTCTCACGGTTTAAACAGATAGAGCTGGGCAACAAACTCAAGCTCCTCTTCTCTTATATTGAAATCCTCCAACATTTCTCTTTAAAATTTCTTGTTTTAGACTTCTAATTCCTGACCGGTGTTTTGTTTTGCTCTATCCTCTGCGCTTCCACATTCGTCATTACGTCATGCGTCGGATCAGGGGTTACTCTTCCGCCGCAAATCGATGCGTATGGCCATCTGCCAGAAGCTAGCTATTATAGTTAATAAAGTTTTAAATAGCGATTTATATATTTTTTACAAAAAACCATTGCTTTGCTTCAGAAGGCCTTTATTAAGAAGGCCCCCTGGGGCCATGTGGAGTACATTAAAGATCGATGGATGCACTTTTTTTTGCTTCAAGATTGGACCTCCCATTCACTGCCATTATAGAGCCAGGATCTTTTTAAAGATATATCCGATTGTGTTTGTCTGATAGAAAATGGTCATATACACCTAGGATGGCTTGAAGGTGAGAAAATCATGGTATAATTTTCATTTTTGGGTGAACTATCCCTCTAAGCACCAAATCAGTATATTAGAATGATTTCTGAAGGATCATGTGACACTGAAGACTGTAATGATGCATCACAGGAATAAATTACATTTTAAAATATATTCACGCTTCAAAAAGAGCTTCTGCGCAAAAATATGGAATGCAGAAATGTAGATTTCCTATAGCCCTTTCTCTTACACACACTGTCTATTTGTGCTTTTTTTACCCCCTCTTTCTGCTTTACTCGGAATACATAATGAAAAGACTTTCTTAGACTTTGTTAATGTTGATATCTCCATGCTGCTCGGTGAATACATAAAACAGATTTCCACCACATAAATGCAGTCTTCTCAAAATGCTTATCCAAGTGGTATGGCACAATTTAGGGCTTGTCATAAAACAGAGGATGAGCTTGAATTAATTAGACATGCACAATTATCTTTCCAGACAGTAGTCTCTGGTTTTGAGAGGTGAAACATGTTGAAACATGAGGGGTGAAATATGTTTGTATTCCAAGCTGAGAGTTGCAGACAAAAACTGGTGCTCTTGGCAACACCCTCCGCCCCTCGGAAACAACAAAGGTCTTTTCTTTTCTCCCTCTAAGGACGCTCTTTATGCTCTAAATTCCCAATCCCTCATTTCACCCTCATGGATGCCGTCTCTCTTGTCTCATCTTTCCCCCCCTCTTGCATTGACGGCCTGTGAGAAATCCTCCTTCTCTTTCCCTCTTCTATTGGTGTTTTTCTGTCTGACGTCATCGTTTAGTGGCTGTAGGTGTCATGTACACTTGACCCTGTCTGCTAGCGTAGCTTCAGTGTTGAGGTAAACTACCACAGAGAGAGCTATTCCAAGCTTTGACTGCCTGCCATAACAGGGGCTTTATGGAGTCCAGCTGGTTCAGTTTCTTTCACATATGGACCTTTGCCTAGGAGGCTTTATTAGTGTAACCTGCCCTCATTTTATGTCCAAAAACTCTTATTTGAATTTAAAAGGCAATTAATTTTACTAAAGAGAAGGTGGTTTGTTTTGACGGAGGGAATAGTTTGATTTATTTTTGTTCACGTAGTATGTTTCCTGGAATGAAAACACAGAAGTGATTAATCCCTTCTGTTTTGCTGTCTCATTCTTATGAAAGCAGTGGATGTGAAAGAGACTCCATTAAGGTTTGGCACTGCTGGGATTCTTTTGCCTTGTCTTAAGACCCATTCACACCAAAAAAGATAACTATAGAAATAACTAACTACCCTGTTGTTCAAAAGTTTGGGATCAAATTTAATAAATTGTAAATTAATTAATACTTTTATTCAGAAAGGATACATTAAATCAGGGATGGACAACTCCGGTCCTGGAGGGCCAGTGTCCAGCAGAGTTTAGCTCCAACCCTAATCAAACACACCTGAACCAGCTAATCAAGGTCTTTAGGATTAGTAGAAAGTTATAGGCAAGTGAGTTTTTATCAGGGATGGAGATAAACTCTGCAGGACACTGGCCCTCCAGGACCGGAGTTGTCCATCCCTGCATTAAATTGATCAAAAGTGACAAACATATGAAAAAAGTTTCAAATATATGTTGTTCTTTTGAATTTTGATACTGAAAAAAAAAAAAGTATGATTATTTCCACAAACAAATATTAACCTCAACTGTTTTAAACACAGACAAAAATGAGAAATGTTTCTTGAGAACTTTGGAGCGTTAATAATTTTGGATCCATTGTGAGGAGACCAGTTTTTGTATGGTAGCCTGTGCATACTGGTTCAGACTGGATCTGCAATGAAAAAGTGCTTGGGCTGTGCATGTGTGTGTGAGAGAGAGAGAGAGAGAGAAGGAATCATTGGCTAGATTGAGCTGAGTCCTATAACTTCCTGACTTGCTTTAAAAGCGGCTGATGGGATTTTATTCTCTCGCATCAGTGTTTCATTGGCACCGGTAGCAGGATCCTGCTCTGATTAGTGTCAGAGGCGAGACTGCTGCAGGTGACATGGCAGGGAAAAGTGAAGCTCTGACCCACCTGCAGCATTTAGTTTCAGTCACGTCCACCTGAGCCCCTTTAGAGCAGAGTGATGATATCACTGGTCTACCATATATGCTTATCAGGGTTTCACCTGAGACCCAAAACTGTGTAGTGAGATGCAAAAAAACAAAAAACAAAAAAAAACCACTTTTTCTTTTGAACTCTTTATTCGTAAAATGATCCAAAAAAAAAAATGTATCACCATTTCCATAAAAAATATTAAGCAGCACAACTGTTTACAATATTGATAATAATAAGAAATGTTACTTGTGAACCAAATCTGCATTTTAAAATTATTTCTGAAGGATCATGTGACACTGAAGACTGGAGTAAAGACTGCATTTTTAGCTTTACCTTCACAGAAATAGATTATATTTTAAAATATATTAAAATATTTAAAGAGACTTCTTTCAAGAACATTAAAAAATCTTACCGACCCCAGTCTCTGAACAGTAGAGTATAATCATCTGTAGTAATGCAAAATGGGTTATTCATGTACAAAGCAGGAAGTTCAAGCTTAGACCTCAGACTTTGATTTACAGGCTCTGTTGTAATCCTTATTTGGCCATTCATTGAGTTTTCAGATGATGATGATTTTTTTAAACATGGTACGAGTGAAAGAATTGCATCAAAACACATAGACATTAGAGTGACCCCCCCTCCCCCCAAATCTATCCGTTACCAAAATTGTGAAATAGTAAACAGTTTGCCAGTTATTTGCTTTACCTTAGTAAAATAAAAAAATATATAAATTTTTAAATTCAAAATTTTAAATACGTTTATTTCATACTAAAGTATGCCTCAAATTTATTTACATATTTAATGACACATCACTTAAGACTTATATAAAATAATAATTCAACTTTATTTGGAGTATTTAATGTATTTCGACAACATTTTTAGTATGTTTTTTTTCACTAGGTTAGTCAGTGCTTGAATGGGGAAATAGAAACACAATCTGCTCATCATCTGAATTTGAATCCCTCCCCTTATCTGCTTCTGCAGAAAACTGTGGACTGTATGACCACCATGTCGGTGCCCTCGACGCTGGTCAAATGCCTATATTTGTTTTTTGACCTGCCCCACATGCCCGAGGTTCCTGCCGCCACCCAGACTGAGCTTCCTCTGGCAGACCGCAGAGCTCTTCTACAGAAAGTCTTTGTCCAGGTCTGTCCGTCTTTAGGAACAGCATTGTCTCCACAAAATACCAATAAAAGACACACATTGACACCAACTCTGACTTTCTCTCCTGGTTGTGGGTTTGCTCTGCTCAGATCTTAGTGAAGCTGTGCAGTTTCGTGTCTCCGGCAGAGGAGCTGGCCCAGAAGGATGATCTACAGCTGCTCTTCAGTGCCATCACCTCCTGGTGTCCCCCCCACAACCTACCCTGGAGGAAGAGCGCAGGAGAGGTGCTCACCACCATCTCCCGACACGGCCTCAGCGTCAATGTCGTCAAGTACATCCACGGTTAGTTGAAATGATGATGATTTGACTTCCTACTGCTTTCACTGTGGTTCTCTGCTGTTGCTGTGCATGGATGCATAATACTGAGAATGTTTTGCTGCTTGCATCTTATGAACCCTAGTAACATTTTAACCTTACATAACCATTTAACTGTTACTATTGTGCTTTTACTGTTAGTGTTTTTAGAGGTCAATGTCTGGTGGTTGCAGACACTCTTGTCTGCAATTGCTTTGCAATTAATGGAGAAGCACTCAGATTTCTGCCCATGGTTTAAGTCACCTTTAAAGTAGGGCTGCTCGATTATGGCAAAAATCCTAATCACAATTATTTTGGTCAATATTGAAATCACGATTACTGGTAAGCGATATATTTCAAGTCTTATTTCATGATACACAATTATCCATAGGCTACTTTAACACTAATACTAACTAATGTAGCCAAGTAAAAGGTCCTCAAAACAGTTACAGAAGACAAGTAAACAGTCAGTAATACAATAAGAACAATGCATAGGCTTTTTCAGATCTTTCGATCTAACGAACGAAATAAGCTCACGCAATTTACATATGAACACTAATGGAGATGACGGAAAACATATGGAGAGCAGCAGCTTTCGTTTCTGCTCTGACAGCTGCAAGACCGGCCGAACGCTGTGAGTCTTCATTAGAAATCAGGAACTGTGAGAGACCATTGTGCTTGGGTTGTTTTTTTGTCTTCAAACCAAACTTGGGTCTTCAGCCGACAAAGTTTAAATTCCGTCTGGCTAGCGTGCTTCCCATAATGTTTAAGTCAGAAGGCGGAGAGTTGGTGTTCTTTTGTGGTTGTTCAAATCGTGAGTGCCGCACACTTCTAGTCTGGGTAAATCCAGCCTGATCTGCCGGCGATTTGATTTCATTCGGCAACTCAGTCTGGAAACCCGTGCATTCGTTTCTGCTGCGCTGTTACACTTTTGCGGGAACCAATCACAGACTGGCTTATCCACCTTGCTCGCTATTGGCGGGTACAACACAATGACGACAGAGAAGAGACAGCAAGCAGCTTTCAAACTCTTTCTGATCTACCCATCTCTCGCACGACCGTCACTCAAAAATAACAGTGCACAATCACAGTGATGCCGATTGTGTTAAGCATTTACCTTATCTGAGAGAAATGTAGCAGAGCGTTGATTCGACAGTCTCTTCATAGGAAGATTACAAACAGCGATTAATGACACACAATGATTCTCTGCTGTTGTTTTGGTGGTTTGCTTTACGATGTGAGTACAGGACTCTTTTACTTCAATGCCCCTTGATGGTAGACAATATTTTTATTATTTGCTCTATATGTTTCGTCTCCCTGCTTCTTGAATCTCGCGCCGCCTGAGCTGACAGGAATTCTTTTTGGTTGTCATGACAATTACGTAGTTTTGGGCGGCTATATTCCGCGTTCATTTACACTGAACCAGAACAGTATCATAGTCTTGACGATGCTGAATGACTTCTTTAGTTAGCAAACAAATTGCTCGAGTGGGTGTAAATGCCACTCACTTTCATGTTTTTTTTTGCACAACCTGCAAAAATCACTCGATGCCATTGCTGCTTCTGCAAACCACGGATCAATGCTACAAACCAATACAAACTAAACCTGCGTCTCAATCAGCTCCCTAGTTCCCTAGGTCGTAAATCAGTATATCATGCAAGTGAATGTGGCTGATTCCCTGATCAGTGCCCTGACTACTGAACTAGGGAGCTGATTGAGACACACGGTAAACCTGTCTGGAGTTTTCGCATTGCTCTGCAAAGTACGTCACTCGGATCGTTGATCTGATTGGGCTATCCAATTGCATGACTAATGCTCGCTGATCACGCCTCTTGTGCAGTAGGAAAACTCCCCAGACCAATGTTCAATTTTAAACGTCCTGAAAAGTGAAGCCAACACATTTCAGTCACCCCCAGATGGCTGTTTGCAGTATAGGTCATAAACCCCACCCTCTCTATGTAAACAAAATGGAATCTGAGCCAAACTAAACAATCAAATTATACTTCTAATAATTTTTTTTCCAAATATGGTTTCTGCCTTTTTAGGCAGTTTTTATCATGCTGATGCAAGTTCAACTGTTCATTTTTTAAATAAGTTTGTTTTTAGTTATTTAATGCTATAAAACGGGGGTTTGGTGCGATGATTGACAGCTGTGATTGACAGCTTCTTTGAGTGAAGTAGTCATAGAGGCACCAACAGGCTTTTTTTGGGGTATGACTGTGGTTATTTACCTTATTTTAACAAGCTTCAGTTGTACTACATTCAGCAGATATCAAAACTGGAGCCGTCAGGCTACTTAAAAAGTTCAGGGGCGTGTGCTTGCGATTGCTTCTGTGGGTGGGACTTTTATAATGCAGCTCCACTTCATGCTCACTACTAATTAGCGCAAAATGTCAGCGCCATCTTGGGGCATTGGCTGGCTTCACGTTTTTACAGTGGAAGAGATAAAGGTGCATCTTTTTTTACAGTCTGTTGTTCAAACTCATTCGACCACATGAGTGTCTAAATTATGAATGCAATCCAGTCAAATGTGTTTTCGACTACCTCTGGAAGTCGTCAAAAGTGGAGCTCAAAACATTTTAGACCCCGATTACACCTGTATTTAGCATCGTCCATTTGTGATCCAATCAACAAAATGCTTCTTAAAGGTGCTCTAAGCGATGTCACGCATTTTTAGGCCAAAACATTTTTTGTCACATACAGCAAACATCTCCTCACTATCCGCTAGCTGCCTGTCCCCTGAACACACTGTAAAAAAACGCGGTCTCTGTAGTCGCCACAAGCTCCAAAAACGGCAACAAAAACTACCTGGTGCAGCCTGGACCACGAAACATAATAAACACGCTCCAGCCAATAACCGACAAGAATGATTTTAAATGCGCGTTCATGACTGTTTCAGGAAGCACGGAGGGGAGGGGGAGGAGGAGGGAGGGTCTAGCTAGCCTCTGTTTTGTTTGACAACACTTCGAACGTCAACAGGAAGTTACTCCACCCAGGATCCCTTAGAGCACCTTTAATATCAGGAGCAAACAGAGCCAAAAATACAAATTGAATATAGAAGAATTTTTCAGTAGTTTTTCAGGAAGATGTAGGCCTACTAACAGTAGTATTCAGATAAGTAACTGCCTACAACAGAAATTGAGTAAAGTAATCAACTGTAAAATAAGACTGCATAGTCTTCACTGTATACATTTAAATACTGATTAATCTTATTATAGCTATTAATTGAAGTTATTAATTCAAGAGCAGTGAGTGATTTTATCTTTGCCTTTTGTTGTTCGATTAACATTAATGACAGACTTAAGGAGTAATATTGGGCTGCTGTCGCTTTAAGACCGAATGCGGGAATCCAATACGCTGCTATACTGTTTTCTTTACTGTTTATAGTACATTTACTTAAGACATAACCAACTGTGTTTATGAGGATAATACGTTGGATAATAATAGCATAATACCAGGATAATAATGGCATTTTTGTGTGTAGGCTATTTGACTCTTTAGACGCATATCTGAAGCCCACAGTATACTTTGCTTATGTGTGTTCCACTCCGTCTCAGAGCTCACACAGAGAAAGCCACCTGGGGAACAGGGTCTCTTTCACGGATTGATGTGTTTTAATGACGTGTTTCAGACAGTTTAGCTACAGTAGACTGCATTTTACAACACTCACTTATTTGGCTGATTTGGATGTTAAGTTTGGCTTAGGAAGGAATGAAAGCGCACTGCTAAATGTGGCAGCAGCACAATTATGGTTTTACCTTGATTATCTTGTTTTCCTAATCATTGGAATCTAAAAATCAATTAGTATTAATCTCACAGCCCTACTTTAAAGTATGTGAATGTAGATGTGTTATTTTTAGGTATTTATATAAAAAAGTGCTCAGATTTTCGCAGGCAACGTGACACTTTTTGTTCTTGCAGAGAAAGAGTGCTTGTCGACGTGCATCCAGAACATGCAGCAGTCAGATGACCTCTCTCCTCTGGAGATTGTGGAGATGTTTGCTGGGCTCTCCTGTTTCTTGAAGGACTCGAGTGATGTCTCTCAAATACTGCTGGATGACTTCCGCATGTGTCAGGGCTACACCTTCCTCATAGATCTTATGATCAGGTGACTGATTTTTAATAATTTATTGCACATTTAAATCTTCAGGGTTTTATATTATGAGGTATTATGAAAGATAATGTGTGGTCATTGTCTAAAGATAAACCTGGACAGGGTTATTGTGCAGTAATGATCAGATGACTGTGCATTATCCCTTTTATTGCATGCCTCCTTAACAAATATATCAATATTTTGTTGTCAAAACAAAACTGTTCAAAAATTTGGGGTTAAGATTTTTTTTGTTTTTGAAAAGTTTTTTATGATCACCAAGGCTTCATTTATTTGATATGATATGATTAAGTAGAGATATTCTCTCATACACTTGATGTACCTCATAGGTTGGAGCAGGCCAAAGAGGATGAATCCAAAGATGCTCTAAAGGACCTGGTGAACCTGGTGACTGCTCTGACCACATATGGTGTCAGTGAGCTGAAGCCAGCTGGTCTCACCACCGGAGCACCCTTCCTGCTTCCAGGTTTTGTGGTTCCACAGCCTTCTGGGAAAGGTCAGCCCTCCGTAAAATGACATACACTTGACTCTTAACTTATGTGAAAGTTGGTGATGTGAAATTTCGGGGTATGTTGAACTTCAGCCAGGAAACATTGTGAAATTGAGGTCTTTACAGGATTCAGATGGCAAGTTTGCAATGTTGAGGCTTAAGTGGCCTGCATTAGTAAAATACTTTAGAGATTTAGTGTGCTTGTATATTTGCAATCATTAAAATTTTTGCATCAGCTGGGATTCTTTTCTTGCTTGTATAATTCAGGAATTTTATTCTAACCAACAAAGAATTTCAAATGACAATTTCATCTATAATGCACTTTTTAGTACTGCAATTGTCAAAAGAAATGTTATTTTATTTTAATAAAAAAAATTATGGGCATGATGCTCAAATCTTTTTAAAGGGTTAGTTAACCCAAAAATGAAAATTCTGTCATTAATTACTCAGCCTTGTGTCATTCCAAACCTGTAAGACTTTCGTTCATCTTTGTAACGTAAACGAAGATCTTTTGATGAAATCGGAGGGCTTTCTGTCCCTCCATAGACAGTCTACGCAATTGCAACTTTGGCGCTTCAAAAAGTTCATAAAGAGATCGTAAAACTAATCCATATTAATTGACTGGGTTTAGTCCAAATTTTCTGAAGAGTCTTGATCACTTTTTATGATGAACATATTTAATTTAGGCTTTTACTCTCATATAAACATTGATCAGCGAACATAAACAGAAACTCAAAAGAGCCTGAATGACACATAAGAACAAACCTCTTCCGGAAGCACAAACATGCTGTACAAGACCGAACCTCATTGGTTAAGCACGTTTGAGCTTCCGGAAGCAATCAAGTCTCTTCAAAAAATTTGGACACAAAATCCGAGTTTTCCGATCTCTTTATGAACTTTTTGAAGCGACAAAGTTGCAATTGCTTAGACTGTCTATGGAGGGACAGAAAGCTTTCAGATTTCGTCAAAAGATCTTAATTTGCATTTCGAAGATGGGTTATGGGTTTGGAACGACATGAGGGTGAGTAATTAATGACAGAATTTTTATTTTTGGGTGAACTAACCCTTTAAGAACTTGCAGTATGAATTAACCAAGCTGTTAATGAATGGCTGTCTGAACCACTGAGTGAGAGATTAGCAGTATTCTTCCTCTCTGCATTTTCATGTTAACGTCCTCATCTGTTTCTGCCTCCCTTCATCAGTTAGATTACTCGTTTAGTCACACAGGGAGAAGAAGGGCCTGCGGTTTCTGAGGGAGAATTAAAACATTAGTGTTCACTGGCTGTAAATGGCATTAATTGGTCAGAAGGAGGCAAACGGTAGTCACCTACTGTGTAATCTGGTTAGGTTATTTGTTTGGCTTGTCTTATGCCTCGCCAAGAGCCATTAAATGCTGTAATTAAAATAATGGCACCAGATAATGTTGTTTATGCACCCAGTCACATCAAGACTTCCTCTTTTCCAACAAGCCAATCACAAAGACTGTTTATTCCCTACTTTGTGGTGTGTCATTTTCATGCTGCCAGCATTAGCGCTTATTGCAGTGGGAGTTCATAAAGGTTGAATGCACAAGAATTTGTTTTTAAGGGTTGCAGGGTTGAAGAACTGACTTGTGTTGCCCTGCAATCATGTGATGGTTGGGTGTTCTTAGTTAATATTGCATACGGTATGTTTTTCTTGAAGCTTAGTTCAAGAGTATGACTTGAGAAAGACCCAATGAAGTAATAAATGTAAGTAATGAATTTTGTCCTAAGAGATATCCCAGGAACATGAAGCAAGGACATCTGTTGAAGACCTCATATTCACTTTTGGAGGATATTCAGCAGTGTTGTAGTCAAGACGAGCTTATTTGAGGCAAGACCGAGACCAGAATAGGGTTGAGTCCAAGTCAAGACAGAGTTCACCAAGACCTTTGAATCTGAGTCCAAGAACTTTTGATCTTCGCCCTTGAGTCTGAGTCCAAAACACTATTTACATGGTCTTGGTCTTGACTTGAATTTGACCCCCTTCTGGTCTCAGTCTCAGACTTGAATGAGCTGGTCTTGACTACAACAATGCTATTCAGTTATGAGTGAAATGCGTTACTACGTTTTACTGACATCTTGTTACAACAGACTCATTTGGAAGTTAGCATGAATATAGACTTCTGCACACAGATTAAGAGGAAATGAATATATGCAACATTGTGTTACTAGCTATGCAAGAGTCCACCAAAGTTCACTGGAGTTTCTACAATTTCATACTGTGATTAGGATTATGTGGTGTTAAACTAATAATACAAATGTTTGTTATTCAGTCTCCATCATGTTGTTTCAAACTTGAATGACTTTTTTTACTTCTATGGAACACAACAGGAGTCATTTTGAATAGTTTCAAAATGTAATCTTTTTCATTGTCCATGAAGAGTTTACTTAAGAGTTTGATTTTTCTTTTCAGGCCACACGGTCAGGAACATCCATGCTTTTTCTGTACTTCAGAATGCCTTCTTGAAGGCCAAGAGCGGTCGATTAGCACGTATGATCCTTGAAGCCATCGCCAATATCTACGCCGCCGACTACGCCAACTATTTCATCTTAGAGGCGCAGCATGCGCTGTCACAGTTTGCAGAGCGAGTAACAAAGCTACCGGAGGTGCAGTCCAAGTACTTTGAGCTGCTGGAGTTTGTTGTCTTCGGGCTCAATTACGTGCCATGCAAAGAGCTTTTTAGTGTTAGCGTGCTCTTAAAGTCGAGCACTTCTTATGGATGCAGCATCACAGCCACTCGTACTCTTCTCAAGCTTGGGCGCCACCATCCCGTCTTCAGTGATGTCTTCCGTGAAGTTGGACTACTGGAAGTGCTAGTTAACTTGCTCCACAAATATGCAGCGCTGTTAAAAGAGCCAACGCAAGCCCATGATGAGCAGGGTAACATTTTTGTAAACTACATTTAAATAATTACAAAAAACACACATACACAATTTTTTTTTTTTTTTCTAGTTTTAGTAATTTTAGTAGTAAAACCTTTATTTTTAGTTAATTGCCACTGCCAGAGCAACAACTTCAATAAAAATCAGAAATAAGTTTTTTGTCTAATATTTATATTTAATATTTTTATTTTATTTCAGTTAATGGATAAACTTTTTAGAAGTTTCAGTTTTGGTTTTAGTTAATAATAACACTGCTCATAATGGTTTTATTTACATTGTTTGCTTATTGCTTCCTCTCACTGTGGTCAGGTGATGCCAAGAACAATGTGGCTGAAGAGCAAAAGCAGCTAGCCTGGCTTGTCATGGAGACACTTACAGTACTCTTGCAAGGCTCAAACACCAATGCAGGTAAATGTGCGCACAGATTTTTCTTTGAGCGGGATCTCTGGGTAGGATTTACTTTGGTTCCTCCTTTTTTCTTGTTTTACAGTTACATTTTTGGCCTTTCTGACTTTGTGATAAGAAGGTTTAGAGAGAGACAGGAAACGTTTGGAGGGTAGAGAGGGGAATGTAATTGGGCTCCCAAGTTTTGCTGGGTTTAGAAAGAGGAAATGGTGAGCAGTAGGCTTGGATTTAAACTAACTCCGTAGTTCTGGTTTCATGTATCTTCCTCTTTAGCTACCTTTGTTCATAATCAGGGCCACACGGAATCTTTCAAGAAAACTCTGCAGATTTACGCAGAAAGGAAGGAAGTCCTCATAAAGAGAATTTTTTTTACTTTTTTTAATCTTTGTACAATTTTTGTATAATTCATGTAAGTACTTCACAGTTTTAAAGACCCCCTCTAGTCAATAATTTTATCCCAATAATATTAAAACTCATCTTTGATCACCAAAAAGACATATTTAAAAGTTTTCATGTGAAAAAAATTCTTTGTCTTAAAATAAATTGAATGTAACTCTACATCCTTGCTTTATTTAGTATATGCGGATCTATTAATATGCTAATTAGTCCCGCCCCCACTCACTCGCAAGTTCAGAGATCCACTTGGTCAACTTGCAGAGGTAAACGCTGCACAATGGTAAAATAACAGTAATTAATATGATTACCCTTTTGCTTTACTATGTTATCAAACAGCTATTAATGTGTTGCTCATGTTACACAAACCATGTTCCCTTTTGCGAGTCAGACAGCTGTCTTCTAAAAATCAGTATCCTGAGAATAACTTTGAACACCTTAGGATGTCAGTGGAGTAAGGCATATTCATCATTTCGTCGGCTGACTAAGTTTTCTCAGTGTGTTCTGCACCGTTGGGTGAAGTTGGTCCTCGTTGGCTTTTTTTTTTTTTTTGGCCGACGTGTGCCAAAACGTCAAACTTACTGTTAGTGAAGGCGGGATAGGCGGAATCGCACTGCATGACGCACAACAGAAGCGCTCTCTTGCGTGCGCTCTCTCTCTTTTGCACGCGATCAGTTCTCCTTGCGCCTGAATAGTCAAATACACGCACACACAGATATCAAAATGTCCATTGCGTGGAGTATCTCGTGTGAATACAGTTGGTTATGGCTTAAGTGGACGTAAACAAGTGGGTAAAAACTGAATATGTCAGGATATTATGTCCATGCATTCAGCAGCCCAGTTAAATACCTGTCTGTCATTGATGTTAATCAAACAACAAAAGATGTTAAATAAATGTATACATGTTAAATAAACCTATGTATCTGAAAAAAATATATTTTTTTAAATTTAGTATTTGTAATTTGCTTCTTTGTTCTTTTTATATAGCCTAAAAAAAACTTATAAAATTTCTCATATTATGCTTATATTGCCCACCCCTTGCCCACCTGTACATACCAGCTGATATACAATATAGTCTTGATTTGGGTGGTCAGTCTGCATTTGAAAGTTTGAAAGGGTTTTAAATCTTGTAAATCAAGTAAAATGACTCAAAATCAAGAAATTTAAGCATGCCAAGGTCAACTTTAATCATATAAAATGTAATTTCTCAACAGCAAAATTGTGGCCAGTGAAAATGATGAGCGGCTAGTAACTTTGGAAAACCACTAGCCACAGTGGCTGGTGAGCAAAAAAGTTAATGTCAAGCCCTGCACCCGCTATATTGCTAAATATACCCGATTTGTCATATCATCAGAAAAATATACCAGGATAACCTTTTCTTGAGACTCCACTGCTTCAGATCTGTCATAGTTAATAATATGCTAAAAAGCCTCCCGGCACGTTGACATGGCTGGTTACAAGGTAGTTTTTGACGTCTTTTTTGAAATCACTGCGGTTTTAAAGAGAAAATACTCGGCAATGGTGTTGACATGAATTTGTACATGGTTTGTCTTAAAGCATATTAAAAACATGACATGGGCGTATAAACAACATTAAAAACTTGATTTTTACCACAGGGGAACTTTTAAGGAAATAAGGTTCTAAATTCCCCCCACCAAAAAAAAAAAAAAAATTGAGATCGCCCTTTTCCCTTTAAAGGTGCCATAGAACGTCTTTTTAAAAGATGTAATATAAGTCTAAGGTGTCCCCTGAATGTGTCTGTGAAATTTCAGCTCAAAATACACCATAGATTTTTTCTATTTTGGGGCATCATTAAATATGCACTGATTTAGGCTGCGACCCCTTTAAATTCTCCTGCTCCATGCCCCCGGAGCTCACGCTTGCCCTAAACAGCATAAACAAAGTTCACACAGCTAATATAACCCTCAAAATGTATCTTTACAAAGTGTTCGTCATGCAGCATGTCTAATCGCGTAAGTATGGTATTTATTTGGATGTTTACATTGATTCTGAATGAGTTTGAGGCTATGCTCTGTGGCAAACGGCTAATGCTACACTGTTGGAGAGATTTATAAAGAATGAAGTTGTGTTCATGAATTATACAGACTGCAAGTGTTTAAAAAATGAAAATAACAACAATCTTGTCTCCGTGAATACAGTAAGAAGCGATGGTAACTTTAACCACATTTAACAGTACATTAGCAACATGCTAACGAAACATTTAGAAAGACAATTTACAAATATCACTAAAAATATGTTATCATGAATCATGTCAGTTATTATTGCTCCATCTACCATTTTTCGCTGCTGTTCTTGCTTGCTTACCTAGTCTGGTGATTCAGCTGTGCACAGATCCAGATGTCCTGCCCTTGTCTAATGCCTTGAACATGAGCTGGCATATGCAAATGTTGGGGGCGTACATATTAATGATCCCGACTGTTACGTAACAGTCGGTGTTATGTTGAGATTCGCCTGTTCTTAGGAGGTCTTTTAAACAAATAAGATTTATATAAGAAGGAGGAAACAATGGAGTTTGAGACACACTGTATGTCATTTCCATGTACTGAACTCTTGTTATTTAACTATGCCAAGGTAAATTCAATTTTTAATTCTAGGGCACCTTTAAAATAGTCATTAGGCTTTAGCTGCATTACAGCTGTAAACCATCATTTGCTACTTCCTCTTAATTTGCTGGTGGTATTAGGGGGAGAGTCATTTTCAATCTTGAGTGAATTTGATTGGACAAAAATGTGTGTATTGCAGGTATTGTGTATTACATTTTGTCAGAAGAAAAAGGCTACATTTTTTAATGTGAAACATCTGCTATGTAAATTTCATAAATGTTTAGCAGTACACCAGACTAAAAGATTATAGACAAGGACCCAAAGCCAAAAATGTCAGTTTTTGCTTTCATGGGGTCTCGAACAGAAATACGACATTGACATTGCTCGTTTTAAAACTTTCCTGTGAACCTCTTAGGGTTTTATCATAATCGCGTTATTGTACTCCAGTTTTTCCTTTTTTTATGTACTGAGGGACGAGTTAAAATTCATTTTCATGCTCTCAGGCCCTGAAGTAGTCTCACTCTCGGTGCTGAGTCAGGTCTCTTGTTGAGAAACGCTCTTAACTTCAGCTCTGTAATTATTTCTCTTCTGTTTCATGGCTGCTGATAGTCTCAGAATGCTCGCTCTCACAGATGTGCTCATGCTTTATTCATTGGTAGCCAATCAAAATGGTTTGGTTGCAGAAAATGACTAAAGTGAATAATTCCAAATATGGCACTGCCACTGAGGTGATCAGTCATTCCTAAATCTCACCACAGCTCAGTCTTGATGTGTCTAATATTTACACAAACAATACATTGAAGAACTTGCCTAGCTATAAAGTTGAAACCTGGAACCCAAAATTGTTTGTCTCCAAGCTTATATGATACTCGGATGAATTTTTAACAATACAATCTCAATCTCTCAGGTTTGTTCCGTGAGTTTGGCGGAGCAAGGTGCGTGCACAACATTGTGAAGTATCGTCAGTGTCGTGAGCACGCTTTGATGATCATTCAGCAGCTGGTGCTGTCGCCATCTGGAGATGATGACATGGGCACTCTGCTTGGTCTTATGCACTCCGCACCATCAACGGAACTACAGCTCAAAACTGACATTCTGCGGGTGAGGCACATTCATAACTCTGAGAAGAAATAAGTGTGCACATCCAGCCTAAGTTGGTAACAGGTGCAGGTGACAATGGAGTAAATGTAGAAAAAAAAAAATCCACACATTGAAATTAAAGCTTTGGTGTTATGGGTAGGTTTAAGGGTAGGGCTAAGGTGTAAGGGATGGGTCAACAGTGTAATTATAAATGTAATTACAGAAATTAATTGCAGATGTAATTACATGCAGGTGTTTTTAAAATATAAGTACAATGTAAAAACATGTATGTACACAATAAATGCATTGTACCAAATGATTAATTTAAAAGTAAGTACATAGTAGTTAAGGCCAATTAATATAAAGTTTTCCAAAATAGTAATATTGTGAAATATTTCTTTAAAAACTTTTCTGTTGTAATATATTTTAGAATGTGTCTGAAATTAAAGCAGCCATTACTCCAGTCTTCAGTATCACGTGATCTTTCAGAAATCATTGTAATGTTCTTATTTGACACTCAATTTAGTGTTAAACAGTTGTGATGCCTAATATTTTTGTGAAAACCATGGTGCATTTTTTCAGTTTTTTTTATGTATAGAAAGTTTAAAAGATCAGCATTTACTCAAAATAGTAAATACATTTATAATGTTACAAAAATGTGTGTATTTTAATACATTTAATGCATCCTTTCTGAATAAAATATAATTTCTTTTAAAAAAAAAATTCACTTGTCAACAACTGTGTTGTTTCCCGTTAGGCTTTGCTGGCTGTGCTGCGCGAGAGCCACCGTACACGCACCGTCTTCCGCAAGGTGGGCGGCTTTGTTTACGTGACCTCCCTGTTGGTTGCCATGGAGCGTTCCCTCTGTTCTCCACCTGTCATTGGCTGGGAGAAGGTCAACCAGAACAAAGTCTTCGAACTTCTACACACCGTATTCTGCACTTTAACAGCAGCCATGCGTTATGAACCTGCCAACTCGCACTTCTTTCGCACTGAGATCCAATACGAGAAGCTGGCCGATGCAGTGCGACTTTTGGGATGTTTTTCTGATGCTAAAAAAGTTGGTCTAGCAACTGTCTTCCCTTCAAATGCCCAACCATTCCAGCGGTTACTGGAGGATGAGATCATACCTGCAGAAAATGTGTGCCCCACACTCAAGCACTGCAGCAAGCTTTTCATCTACCTGTACAAGATGGCCACCGACTCATTTGACAGGTGTGTATAAATGGAAGTTGTCTTTTCTTAATGGATAGAAAGGGTCAATGTTTTTTTTGGTGAGATATCATTAACATGGCTGAAAAAAGAAAATGAAATCCCTCTTTTTAAGGGAGCAGTTCACTTTTGTTGAGAAATTTTAAGAGGATTTAAGTGAGGATGGGCATTTTGAGTGATTCAGTCAAGTACTTTTTGCACATAAAAATACTTTTAAGTGTTTTGTTTAAAAACAATTTAAAGATTTGAAATATAATATATATTACATGTCTGTGAAGTTTATATTTTATTCACATACATTACATCCCTAATTATTTTTCAATATAAAATAAATGAGCATAATGTTTTAATAAAAACACTTGGAACAGCTACATTTGAAAATCAAAATGAACAAACCAGTTTAAAAAAGATGAAAATTTAACATCTAATTAAAAATTTAAAAAACATTTGTGCTAACCCAGAGCTTAGATAGAAACCACTTTTGAATGTAGACTACTGCCATCAGGGTAATTAACAGGTTAATTAAAAATGTCTATTTTAAAGGCCAATTCATACTGTACCTACAGATGCCGACCACTTTGACGGGTTTTGCTGGATTGTTTTCAACGATTGAACACGTTCTGTCACGTTTTTCAGGTTGTGGAATTTCTTAGAGGTGCCGTACTATGATCTGTTGATTGCCCACATGTTTTAGTCAGTTTTAGTCAGTTTTAATCAGTCTTTTGACTAAAATACCATTTAGTTTGTCATATTTTAGTCATAATAATTGTTTTAGATATAGTCTAGTTTAAGTCTACTAAATATCATAAGACTTTAGTCGATGAAATCCACAGTAGATTTAGTTGACTAAAATCTAATGGATTTAATTAAATTGTAATGCATTTATTAGAAATTTCTCTAAAAATTTCCAAACCCATTATATAGGCTACTCAGATTTAGGCAATACAGATCTAATTGCTGTGACATATTAACATTTATCTTAAAATTAAATAAAACCACTTCTCCTAAAGAAGAACCTGGTCTTCTTTTCAATAATTGATATATGCATTCTTTCTAACAACTTATAAAGCATATAACATTATTCTTTCAAGCAGACATATTTATTTGTATAAATTAAATATAATTAATTCTTATTAAAGCTATTAAAGAGAAGTGTGATTTTTCTCTCTTTTGTTGTTTGATTAATATTAAGGGCACAGACGGCAGCAGGTTTATTAGGCTGCTGTCACTTTAAGACCGAATGCGTAGATCCAGTGCACTGATGTACATTCTATATACTCAATATTCTTGATATTCTCCCAGACGTTTACATTTTTGAATGTTTTATGAGACATGCAGCAAGTGTATGCCAACTTATTTCCCGCCGGGTAGATCAGTACTTTACAATTCAAAGGTACACATCTACCACACAGGACATCTAGATCTCTTCCCAAATCGTCCCTCTCTAACATTTTCGTCTCGTTTTTATTCATTGATGAAAACTCAATATATTTTCATCATAGTTTTTGTCATTCAAAACCGTTTTCGTCTGTGAAAAAATGTTGATGATAAAAATAATGACAAATTATTTGTTAACGAAATTAACACTGGTCTGTCGGTACAGTCTGAATTGGCCTTAAAAAGACTATTGCATTTGTATATTTTCCATTAATTTTTTTAAGTTATGTTTTTATTTAAAAAAATAAATAAATAAATAAGTCATAAGTCACCACTTTAGCCTAATTCACTCTGCCAGCACAGTGTTTCTCTTCACATATTTTTTCCACCATAAAAATTAAGGATAATCTTGGTGAAATTCGTGATTCTAACAAGAACCAAATTTACAGATCAAATTCAATTCTGTTGGCACTTAGATGCACATTAAAAGCAACACAGCATTTCCTTTCATTATGTCAACATTACGAATCCTGAGTTCCACCCAATATATTTAAATTTAACAATCAGGGATTCATCAGTAAAGTATTTCCTTTTTTTTTTTTTTCTATTGGAGGCAAAGGCAAAGGGCAGTTTGGGTAGTTTGAATAATGTTTTATGACTTGAATAGTTGACGCAGAACAAGTACCCTGACTAGTTGATTACTCATGCACATCCCTGATCTGCTCATAGTGTACTTTCCATTAATGTATCTTTGTCATCAGTCATGAACTTCTAAAGAGATGCAGATGCCTTCACATGCTATCTGCGTGAAGCTGTGCTTTGGGCTTTTGTTTGTGTTAGATTTGCATGTTCTGTAGTTCTTCTGAGTTCTAAGTGCTGTGCCCTGAGCTGTATATTCAACAGGAACTAACTGCCTCCCTCTCTTGCTTTTTCTCATTTCTTTGTCTCTCGTAACCTCTGGCATTGCCTGGCTGCACACGCTGGGTGTGTGTGGTTTGGACCTCCTGTTTGTGTTTGTATGGCTGTGTGAACGTCTGGTCTGTGTTTATGTTGATTGTTTGGTCGTGACTCTGCGTGTCCATGTGTTTTGAATTGTTGTAGTCGTGCAGAGCAGGTGCCCCCCTGCTTGACTCACGAGACCTCACTGCCCTCTCCTTGGGGCACGCCAGCAATCGCCAGGAAGAGGTACTGCTTTCTGCCACCTCTTCCTTTTCTCCCTCTCTTTTTCTGTTCTGTTTCTTGTTAAGTGATCAGACCCTTTTTTCCCCAGTCTGTTTCCCTATCTCTTCCTTCCTTTGTTCACTTTTCTCTTGCACCTTCCTTGGGTATTTCATTTCTGTCCTTTAAAGGGATAGTATTACCCCAAATTGAAATTTAGTATTTACCGTCATTGTTTACTGTAGTGATGTACAATATATTAGTACCTTATCGGTAATCTGACAATATTAGAGATTTTTCATTTGTAATATTGCACACAAGTGCACTACCATTCAAAAGTCTAGGATATGATTTAAAAAGTTAGTCTTTTTTTCCCCAAAGGCTCTTCAGCTGACCAAGGCTGAATTTATTTGATTAAAAATATAGTAAAACTGTGATATTATGAAAGATTAGAGTTGTCAAAAGTACCACTCTTTGGTACCAAGTCGGTACGGAAATTTTAAAAATGTGATGATACCAGCATTCCATTCCAGCGCTGTTGAGCGGATTCTTAAAGACTTCTGATTGGCCAGTGTGTTCACTCACTCAACAGATATGTCTGTGATTGGCTACAATGATCAACGCTTCAAAAACAAAAATGCAAATAGACATCTTTGACACTCTTTCCCAAGTGCTTAGACAGATACACAGGAGCATTTGAAAGCAGGCGTCTATAAGTGAAAAGCGTCAAAGTTGTCTATTTGCAAGGTTTTTTTTAAGCGTTGATCAAACATATAGTTAATTAATTTTACTCTGTACTTTTTTGTGTAATTACACTATAACAATGTCAACATTTGAATGGTATTGTAAATCTTTTAATATAGTTGAATTATTCATGCGTTCTTCCTCTATTTTCATTTTGATTAACAGGATCTAACGCTCACTTAAGTAAATCTTTAAAAACTCTAATAATGTAAGAATGCTGTTAAATGTAATCTTTGGCAGAGTTGTATATTGTACATTATAATGTTGTGATGCCTAAATATAATAGCGTAATTATTTTGAATTTATTTAGACAAAAAATTGCGTAGAATGTTAGTATTATACATTAATCTGAACAGATATCACTAGGAAATGTCACTCAAAATAATGATGTAACCGATTTTTCATTTTTGGGTGAACTATCCCTTCAGTTCTTACAAAGTGTTTTAACCAGACACCATATGACAACTTGACAAATGATAAAAATGTATCTCTAAATTTTATATCAGCTAAATGATATTTATGGTAGCCCTGCCCACCCAGAAATGTTATTGGTTCAAAATCTTGTTCCTTATAGCTGTTCATTAAACATAAAATATGTTCTGTTATTGTTCTGTGCCAGACTTTGTTTTCAGTGTTAACAGACAAATTGCTTGTCGTAGGAAACTTAGAGCATCACATCTGTTTAAGATACTGTTATTCGTCTTCTCCCTCTGATCAGAGTGATTGCCGTCTGCAATTTTCCTCTTTTCCTTTCCTTGATCATCTCCTTGACCATGTTTTCATCTTCCTCTACACCATCTCATCTGCTGTGTGGAGCTACTTTGCTTACCCGTAAAGCTTTGCAGTTGCAAAAATTACCCCTCCTCCAGTCATGCTGACAGCTTTTTTTTCAGTCATTTTGCTATTCAAGTTCTCTGTGGGGAGTTATGATTCATAAGTAACATATTATCAAAGCTGATATTGTTTAAATGGCATTTCAGTGCTGTATTTAAGAGTAAGTTAACTATGACCAACAAAATCCTTCTTTAAAATAAGCTGTCTTTTTCATTTTTTTTAAAACTTTTATCTGAATAAAACTGCCAAGCCAAAATGCGTAAGTGAATTATACTTTTCAGACACTGACACTAAGTAATGAGACTAAGAAGAGCCATTAAGTGATCTTATCTTTCCAAATAGACATGGCTACCATGGCTCATCCAACTCTGCTCCTAGTAAAGCCATAACGGAACTAAAACTGCACTTGGGGAATCAGTTCCAGCATTCTTCAGACCCTGTAGTCATCCACCCTGGAGCAGTGCTGGCAATGCTTGACCTCCTACCCTCCGTTTCTTCTGACACACAGCCTGAGGTATGAGCTGCTTGTAGACATAGTGAGCTGACACATTTTTTGGTGTCTGCATGGGAATGCCTAACACAAAATTTTAATGTTGGCATGTAGCTAGGACAGATAAGAATGTGTTGCTGAGCTTGTCAGCATAAAATATGGTCATATACTTTGCTGAATCTATAACACTACCTCAAAATTGTTTGTATACACTACAGCTCAAAAGTGTAGTCTTAGTAAGATTTTTTTTTATTTATTTATTTTTAAAGAAATTAATACTTTTATTGAGTAAGGATGCATTAAATTGATAATAAGTGGCTAAAGACATTTATAATGAAACAAAAGATTTCTTTTTAAAATAAATGCTGTTCTTTTGATCTTTTTATTCATTTTTTTGATCTTTCAATAATTCTTAAATGTGTCTTGGATTCCACAAAAAATATTAAGGAGCACAATTAGAATGATTTCTAATAGATCATGTGACACTGAAGGCTGGGGTAAAGACTGATATAAATTAAGCTTTCCCTCACAGCAATAAATAACATTTTAAAATATATCAAACATAGAAAACTGATATTTTAAATTGTAATCATATTTCACAATATTACTGCTTTTACTGTATTTTTGATTAAATAAATGCAGCATTGGTGAGCATAAGAGACTTATTTCAAAATATTTTTAGTGATAATGTGGAATAAAGGATGCCTCATTATGCAGCCATGTTATACACTTTCAATTCCCACATAGTGCTTCTTAGGTTTTGAGACAGAGCCAAAACACATCTTCAGTTTAAAGATTTGTTACCTTAACATGATTTTGTTTTTCACCTACAGTAAGTTTTATTACAGTAAGGATTTTATGAGAATGAAAGCGTCTTTTGGCGATTTTGTGTGAAACTTAAAGGATTAGTCCACTTTTAAATAAACTTTTCCTGATAATTTACTCACCCCCCATGTCACCCAAGATGTTCATGTCCTTCTTTCTTCAGTCGAAAAGAAATGAAGGTTTTTGATGATAAACATTCCAGGATTATTCTCCTTATAGTGGACTTCAGTGGCCTCCAAACATTTGAAGGTCAAAATGACAGTTTCAGTGCAGCTTCAAAGGACTTTAAACGATACCAGACGAGGAATAAGGGTCTTGCCTAGTGAAATGATTGGTCATTTTCCAAAAAAATACATCTGTATATGCTTTATAAACACAAATTATCGCCTTGCACGTGCTTCAGCTTTCCGTATTCCTCAACAAAGCTTAAGCCATATGTCCAACACCTTCCCAATTCTACTTACGTAACGAACGCGGGGCCAGTTCTGTTTTTTCCGTAAGTAGAATAGGGAAGGTGTAGGACATACAGCGTAAGCTTTTTGACTACGAAAGTGCATTTTTTGCAGAAACACTTGGAAGGCGATCATTTGTGTTTATAAAGCATATACAGTTGTATTTTTTTTTTCAAACATGACTGGTGGTTTATCTAGATAAGACCCTTATTCCTCATTTGGTATGGTTTAAAGCCTTTGAAGCTGCACTGAAACTGTGTGAAATCCTGCATATGGAGGCCATTGAAGTCCACTATAAGGAGAAAAATCCTGGAATGTTTTCATCAAAAATATTAATTTATTTTCGACTGACGAAAGAAAGACATGAACATCTTGGGGTGTGAGTAAATTATCAGGAAATTTTTATTTGAAAGTGGACTAATCCTTTAAAGGCTTGTTCCCATTTAAGCTCTATTGACAGGATTTTGTCATGTTTGCCATGATTACCACAGAAACAAATTTAAGCTGCTCCCTTGAGGTACAGAGAGTAACTAGAGAGTTGCGTCCTTACAATGGAAGAATGTGAGGCAACACATTGGCTCAAATTTAAATTATCTTCTGTGGTAATCGATAGCGAATGTGGTGTGCTGATGACATAAATGAATTTGTATGTAACCCAGAAAATTCCTTTTTAAGGGGTGTGTCTTCTGAAATCAGGCCTAATGATATAAAAAAATGATATATTGACACTATATCGGACACTATTGCAGGGTTCGCAATGAGACTCTGATACACTGATGTTTTTGTAGTCGCTGTGATGAGGATTGTCCTCAGAACCTACTTGACTAGCAATAGCATGCTATGTTTGGCTTGTACCACTGCAGTGTGAATTTTACATTTCAGATCTTCAGTGTTTATCTGAACTAAGTGTCCTGCAGCTCACTTCATCCTTGCTTTGCTCCTCAGCATGCTCTGGACCTGCAGCTAGCTGTTGCTAACATTCTGCAGCTGTTGGTGCATTCGGAGAGGAACCAGCAGATCCTGTGTGAGGCAGGTCTGCATTCACGCTTGCTTCAGCGATGTAGCTGCGCTTTGGGAGATGAAGATCACCCACTCCACCCACCTCTGCAGAGGATGTTTGAGCGATTAGCCTCCCAGGCCCTACAGCCAATGGTGCTCAGGTGAGTCTAAGTTTGCTCAGAGGATTTTCATTATGGAATTTTTCTTCAAAAGAGACTGGAAAAGATATAAATATGTAGTATTATATCAAGAAAATGAATATAATATAATATAATATAATATAATATAATATAATATAATATAATATAATATAATATAATATAATATAATATAATATAATATAATATAATATAATATAATATAATATAATATAATATAAAGGACAATGAGGCCCTCCTTGCTGCTACTACAATACAGTACAGCATATATAGTACAGTACACGACTGATACAGTGTTGATTGGAAAGCCAGCTCTTTGTCCAGTACATCTCAAGGCCTCAGCAATATTTATTGATGAATAAGTGAATAAGTGATGAATATTTATGAATAGTATCTTAATGGAACATGTTTCTGCCCCCAGCCTTTTATCGATTGGCCTCCAACATGAACTGATTTTTGTTTATACAAAGACCAAATGAGTCAGTTAAAACCTGTCTGCACTTTGCATGATTCAGATTTTCTGATTCGATCTTATCACAGCTGCACGTTTGCATAAAAGGGAAATGATCAAATTTGACACATCTTAATATTATTCAAAGCTCTCCATGGGTCTTCTTCAAGTCAAACGGATTAGCGATTTCAATTTTCCGCATGGCTGGGCTAACGTGATGGAGGAAGCAGACTACAAAATAAAAAAAACAAAACCACAGTCCACTCCAGCTCATTTGAGAAATCAAACCCTGGCTTGTATCTTGGTTTAAATGTCAAGAAACAGTCAACTCTGGAAAAATCTTTAAAAATCTTTGTTTTTTATATATTTTTAATTGCTTTATTTTACATTTACAGTCGTTGCCTTAACATATTTGTTGTGATTTAGTTTTCTTAATGTGTTGTGATGGGTTATTGCTGTCTCTATGAAATGTTTTTTATATATTTTCCAGGGAATTTTTACGACTAGGGAATCCTCTAAATTGCGGTGCCTGGGACAAAAAGCTCCTGAAGCAGTACCGGGTCCACAAGCCGAGCTCCCTCAGCTATGAAGCTGAAATGCGAAGTAAGGAAAAAAAAAGATTACATAAAGACTGCTAGAACTGTCAGTGTGCTTTTGTACCATCCCGTAAACGGTTTGTGTCAGTTTTATGTGGTGTTGTCTCTGTGGTTTCTCTGTGGGCCAGTGGAAGGAGGGACATTACTTCAGGCTTCACTGACTGTGGTCTTTGGTGAAATGCCATCAATCACCATCAGAATCAAACAAAACATTCTCCTCTCATTCTCCTCAGCTCTGCCAACTGAGAGCCATTCAATTGAACAGGGTTTTGCTGGAGATGAGATCCCAGCTTCCCTAATTACCAGTGAAATTACTTTTCTCCAAGCTCCCGGCATGTCCAGCAAGTCCTTGCTAATTTAAAGGTTTCCTGCTTGCTTAGTAGGAAGTCTCTGAGGAATCCTGCTGTCGGTCCAGGGTCTAGTGGAAGCGGATATTTTTGTTGGTTATATCTACAACAGATTATCTAGGAATTGTTATTTAAGAGAACTCTAATTTAAACTGAATAAAAAGATTTTACGGGACAGGACGTTTCTCTCAGATCTTCTAGAGTGTCAAATTTACAACATTCAACACCTATATGCTTTTTATACCTGAAGTATTTTTTTTTTTTTTTACCTTTCTGTTAGCTTTAATCTTTAAACAGCAACATTTGGTGAAAGTGAAATGGCATTTATTATGTATGGTAATTCTTGATAAACTGACTGAATATTTTATAAATCCTGTGTTGGGGAAATAGTTTACCAATGTTATTGTTTTCATTAAATAAATACATTTTCAATAAATATAATATAATATATGGGTCATTGACGAATAAGGTTTTTAAAAGTGTAAAAAAAAACATAATGGAGATATAATTAATTGTGAAGTTTTATTTTAGTGTTTTCAATTAGATTATGTGGTTTTTATAATCAATTAACACTGCTTTTGTCATTTTTTACAAGATGGACAAAATTTGTCACCAAAAAAGTCATTCGGTTTAACCAACACTTTTGGTTATGCCGAATGGCGATATTTAAATAAAAAAATATTTTTTTTTTTTTAAAAAAAGCTAACAGGCTGATATTGCTAACAGGCTGAATGTTTGAAAAAAAAACAATCAAACATTTTATATTTTGTACAAGTTTTTAAAATATTACAACATTTTCCATGTGTTATAGCGGTTGTACCGAATGACCTGTTGTTTTGGGACATGCGTTTGAGCAAGTGAAAACATGAATTTTTCAAATAGTTAAGAGAGAGTTAGTTACTTTGCTTCAAATATCTGAATGATGTCACATCCTGTTACATGAAACTGACCGCATGACCACAAAATGGTACCTTTATAGTGGTTACTCCGAATGACAACAATGAAATTCATTTTTCTGGACATTTTTTTTCATAACAAAGCAATGACTTCTACACATAATTTTAATACCATTTTGCATTATGTTAATATATGATGTTATAAAATCAGCCAGATTAAAAAATATATACATTTATTACATTTTAAGATATTTTAATCACAAATGAAGTGGCTGTATTGGCCTTTGGACGGTTAAACCAAATGACCTTTTGACATTCAAAATCTTTAAAATACCTTTATATGTAGCAAAATATAATTAAAACCTTTTGGATTCGATAAAAGAGATCTAGTTGGACTACCTTACATACTTTGGATGTCATATCTTTGTTTTGTATTATTATTATTATTATTATTATTATTATTATTATTAAGGCCATTAAAAAATGACCCATCACATCATTGACCCATATATAATATTTTAATAATGCAATACTACAATTGTATAAAAAACATAAAAAATATAAACATTAAATGGACAAAATTTGTTGAATTTATGAATAAAAAGAAATTTTCAGACATTTAATGTGGTGTTTTTCATGCTATGTTAATGTTATATAGTAGTTCATCAAACATATATAAAAGAAACAGAAATTGTGCTTCCTAATGTTTCTAAAACAAAAAAATAAACAAAAAAGCCCCACAAAAGCAGCACATATTCCTGTGTCTAATAATGTGGTTGAGATGAACTATAAAGTGACTCATTCTAATCTTAAGTTAATAGTGTTATACTCCGTAAGCAGGAGATTTTACAGGACCAGCCTGACTGTACATTTGACCTTTTGCTCCTCCAGACAGCATGACCCTGTCCATGGAGGGTTTTGGGCCGGATAGCGTGTTCACAATTAATGAAGACAATAGCCAGTACCGGATAAGTCGAAGTCTGGTGCGATCAGCTGAGGGCAGCACTGTGCCCCTCACCCGAGTCAAGTGCCTGGTCTCCATGACGACGCCCCATGACATCCGTCTTCATGGATCCTCCGTCACGCCCGCCTTCGTGGAGTTCGACACATCATTAGAGGGATTCGGGTAAGGCTGTCAGTGCTAGTCTTAGCCTATCTTTTGAAGATAAAGATTTGTTTGCGCAGTCACTGTTTGGAAGCAGACACCCATTTTGGATTCATTGGCTATTGTTCAAAATGTGTTTACTAGATATATGCGTCAATCCAACATTTATCTGGTGTTGTGCTTTAAAAAGCTTGACCTAGTTTGAAGCTCACAGAAAAACAGAGGCTTGAAATGCGCTTACATCTCCGAACGTATCACAGTTCAAAGCTCAACAAAGAATCCACACTGAGCCTCCATTTGTTTCTGTTTAACATAATCCCATCAGGGTACGTGCTAAAACTGAAAATAACAGATCTTTAATATTTCATTTTTTCATTAATTATGAAGGCACAGTGATCATCATTTGTCTTCTTTCCAAATTATTAGCTGCTTAAATGGGAGATTTATGTGTATGAAATAGGTCAACGGTTCTCTTTTTGTACCCAGCACACATAATGGAAACCCACATGCTTCAAGTAATATTAGTTGTGCACAGATTTAATTTTGTTAGTTTCTCAATGGCCTTTCTATTGCTTGAACAACTGTGCAGCAGTTCTACTGACTTAAATACAACAAATTCCCATTAAACCTGCATCAACAGCACAGACAAACCAAATGATGTATCTTTTATGTGTCTTAGCCAGAATCCTCTTGTGTCTTTAAATACTTCCTCCTACATCTGAATAGAACATGCAGCTTAGAATAATTGAAGATGTAAAAATCACTTGTGCTGGCCCTCATCTCACGGATACTGAGGAAACCAAGCGCGCACACACAGCGCGCTCCCCATCTGCCTTCATGAAAAATTCATGTAAACACTTTCTGTATTGGGCCTTGCAGACCAGCCTAATGGGGCTGCTACAGCTGGGATAAGAGCTTTTTGGGTTATAAGGGAACACACAGAGAGGAGGTTGTGGACATTAACCCCCCTGTTCACACATATACATAGGATTCTATAGTTTTTATCTTTAAATAAATTAATATTCAATTATGTATCAGTTTCAATAATTAAACAAATTATTATATTTTTAAATTAATTTATTTTTATAAAAAATAAATATAAGTATATATTTAACTTTATTTTATTTTATTTAAAAAAATATATATATATTTAATATTATTATTATTATTATTATTATATGTAGCTTACTTTTGCGAGCAGTTTTGTGTCTCTGAATTGAACCCTTGCTCACACACTTCCATGTCTGGTGGGAGGTGTCAATGTTTCGCTGTTTTTGGCTGGATGCTTGTTGTTAGTGTGATGTGGGATGTTTTTTTGACGCCACTGTTTTTTCAATGTTAAAATGACATGACAGGCTTCCTTTGTCAGGGTTAATTAGCCTCCAAAGAGACTCATTCAGCTGTTTTGAGTGACACTTGGTGGTCTTCTCTTTATTTTAATGAATGGCAGAACCTTTAATGAAATAGGGATTGACAGGAATCTACCATTGGGTCGCACCTATTTTCATTATTTTCTTCTCTAACATTTAGTAATATCTGCTGATGTTTGAATAGTGGATGTTTTATAAGTGGATGTTTGTAACCAATGTAATTCAGTGCTGTTATGATGAGCACACTCTGTCGTTGTTACATAAGGCATGACACCCACAAATAAGCATCCACATCTCCTCTTTAAGCCAAATGTGAAATATTCCCACATTTTATGACTGTTACTGAGAAACGAGAATAAAATGTGTGAAATGTATGAGACGCTGGGATTCCTGATAAATTGAAATACATTTTTTATTTTCCATCTTCTGTCTCCAGCTGTTTGTTTTTGCCCAGTTTGGCCCCTCACAATGCACCGTCCAGCAATGCCAACACATCTGGAGTCAGTGACGGGGCGGTGGTCAGTGGCATGGGAAACGGTATGTGCTCATAAACACACTGTCTCCTGTGATTTGCATGACGGCAGCCAGTAGCTTCCCATTCTTTGGAAATCTTTATTAAAATAAAGCCCAAAGTATAAATAAATGTATGAAATGTTAATAGAAATAGAAATGTATTTGAGTTAATATTATAATATTTTATTATCATGCTTTATTATCATGTCTGTTACAGTGTAGAAAACAAGTTGTTCAGCAACAAGACAAAGACTGCAACAATATTATAATATTCATCTTCATCATGTGTGACACTAAAGACTGGAGTAATTGTCATTGCAAGATTAAATTAGAATAGATTTTTAGAATGTATTAGAAAAGATATCTTAAATTGTAAAAACATTCAATTTAATGTAATAATAAAAACGCTATATAACTCTTCTTTTTTTATCATAGAAATGCAGCCTATGTTACAAGTTCCTCTATTTTAAATTCTCTCTTTTCATGTTCCAGCAATGTTTTTATTGCTTGCTTTAATTTCTCGGCTTTAGATGTTTACTAAAATCAGTACTGAAGTCTTGAATCTTTTGATTCGCAAGATGGTGCCAATTAGATATTCTAACTTGTCGATATAAGAAGGCCATGGGATGATATGAGAGAGATGAAAATAGCAGTGGTATATTGCCATGGACAATGATGAAATATAGTTTATCAGTTGTTATGTGATTGACCAAACAGAATCAAGTTTTCCAAACTGTGAAACACAATTTTTGAGCAGTTTTTTGAACAAATTTTTGAGTTTACAAACGTGGGATAGCAAAGGATGGCATTGCAGCTTGACAGAATTTTAGAAGCGTCTTTGCTCATGACAGGCGGGAGGTAGAGGGAACAGGAGCACAGCGCTGTGACGGAGTTTTTGCAAAGATGGTGGAGTCTAGAGAAAAGAGGCAAACTTGACAGAGCTTGACAGAAATTGTTTGTGTGCCTTTGCCCCTGTTCGAGCAGCACCGGCTCACAGCAGCCCTGAGTGGGCGTACAAGTGCCTATGTAGTATTAATGATGTGATTCAGGGCTCGCTGCCTCTCCATCTCTCTCACTTCCTCTCTTTCTTTATTTTACTGTCTCTCTCTCTCTCGTTCAACCTCCCTATTCCCTCTCCCTCATCTCCTCTCTCTCTCTCTTTCTCTGTTGAATGTAAATGGATGATTTCAGTATTTATAGATAGACTCCTGCATCATATCCTCTGACCTATTTTCGTCGATGACATCATCATTTCTTGCTAGGAGAGTTTCATTCAGATTCCCTGCAGTCTAGTTCATTGTTCCTGTCTCTCTTCCAGGGGTTTCCTTGGTTTATGGTACAAGCCAAAGTGGATTTAGTGTATCCAAGTAGCTTAGGATAAATTTTCAAGAATGTGCGCTTGATGCAATAGATCATTATGACGATGTTGGTCCCCAACCCATATAAAAAATGATTTGAACTTGAAATTAAAAGATTAAAATAAATGCAAAAATACAAAACATGTATTAAAGTCCCCCTGTGGTGAAAATCCAGTTTTTAATGTTGTTTACATGTCTTTGTGATGTTAATATACTTTAAGACAAACCATGTGTAAATTTATAAGTGAACGCCACTGCAGAGTATTATCTCTTTAAAACTGCAGTGATCTAAAGACAGTTTCAAAAACGTGGTTTGAAATCGCTTATGTATCATTCTATATCCAAATTTTGCAAAAAGGGAAAGTAACTCATATTAAATATCCTCATTTCCATCCCTCCAGGAGAGCGTTTCTTTCCACCCCCATCTGGCCTGAGCTACACGACGTGGTTTTGCGTTGAGCGCTTCAGCACGCCACCCCAGAGTCACCCTGTGCGTCTGCTCACGGTGGTGCGACGGGCCACCTCATCTGAGCAGCACTACGTGTGCCTGGCCATTGTGCTGTCCGCTAAGGACCGATCTCTCATTGTGTCCACCAAGGAAGAGCTGCTTCAGGCCTACGGCAAGTGTTTCCTACAACTTCCTCTTCTAGCTTTTTAGTCAGCAAAGTTTTAATGATGTGGAATGTTTGTGAATCAGATGACCATTTCAACCTTTGTTCCTCATTACGCAGATATAAAAAAATCAATTACAAACTTTTAAAATGTAATTTTAATGCTGTTGTTTGTGAACACATTAAACGAGTAATTAACAAATTTTAAATAATAATTGAAATATTAATTTAGCTTGTGATGTCACCACACGTTTTGTAGGAAAACTGTTGATGGACAAGTAAGCCATTTTATGTAGCATTTAAGAGCCTATTCCTTCTGAAACGCAGAGGAAAAGTTCCTTTGTCTGTGGTTAGTGATGTGACATCATTTCCTCTCTCCCCTCACAGTGGATGACTTCAGTGAGGAGTCCTCCTTCTATGAGATCCTGCCCTGCTGTGCTCGCTTCCGCTGTGCTGACCTCATCACCGAGGGACAGTGGCACCACCTGGTGTTGGTTATGAGCAAAGGAATGCTGAAGAACAGCATGGCGACTCTCTACATCGATGGTCAGATGGTCAGCACGGTCAAGGTGTGGCCCAGCTCCTGATGTGGACACCTTTGTTTTGTTTTAACTAAAGTACTGTGGTATAATTATCTTTTATGCACAAAGGTTATGCACTTTAGCATAGCTCAAAACTGGCGTCCCATCTGAAACCTGGTGATTCCACCTGCTTCAATAGCAGCTGAATCACCAGTTCCCAAGACTACTGTTAAACAATCAATAGATCTGAACCTTTCTCTTAAACAGATTAACCAACGAATTAACCAAAACATGCTTATTCCTTACCTGTTTGTCACACACAAATCATTTCTGGGTCCAAAATTAACACTAGGCAGCAAATGTAGGAAAAACCTCAGCTGTTGGCCAGTTAAAGAAGTGATTCAAGTCTTCCCCCCTATTTATAGTCTGGACGAGATGACAGCAGAGCCAGTTTGCGGATTTGATTTGACTGATTTTAAAGAAATTTGCGTAGTGTCTGATGGGAACGCTTTGATGTTTTAGTTTCAGACTATAAATCCATCCAGTCATTGGATATTATACATGTTTTATTTTTTTTGAGTCGATTTTAAAACACTTATTATTTTCATTTGTCGTGCATCTTCTAGGAATGAGGCACATTTTTCTGTGTGAGTTTGTGGTGTTCAGAACAATTTTAAAGTCTGGTAGGGCATGATCTTCTGTCGTTTAGTGAATGATGCCCAGTTTTTCTCAGGCCCTGTTTACACGGGGTGTTAAGATGCGTTTTGGTAGATTGGATCAGGACTTCTGTCCTGGTTTCTTCAAAGGAAAGGGTCTATGGGTGGGTAAATGTATGGGCTTTTCAAATCTTTCGATCTAATGGACAAAATAAGCTCACACAATTTTCTGCTCTGATAGCTGCAAGACTATGCTGAGCATGGTAAGTGTTAGAAATCAGGAATGAAAGAACATGCTTGGTATTTCATCTTCAAACCAAACTTGTGCCTTCAGCCGACAAAGTTTAAATCCCACCTGGCTAGCGCACTTCCCATAATGTTTACACATCAACTCAGTAGGCGTAGAGTAGGCTGTTTGAACGCATTTAACCACATGAGCATTTACAGTTTAAAAGCAGTCTGGCCAAATGCGTTTTCAACTACCTCTGGAAGTTGTCAAAAGTGTACAAGCTCAAAGCGTTTTAGACCCTGTTTACACCTCTATTTAGCATCCATCCACTTGTGATACAATCAACCAAAATGCTTCCTAATATCAGGTGTAAACAGGGCCTCTCTAACAATTTACAATGCCGGCAAGTGTATGATATCTTGTTTTAAAATCTGTTCAGATTTTAAAAGATGTTAGTTTATTGAGGACTCACACTCTCCTCTTTTGTTTCTCATTGTGCTCATCTTTGTAGCTGCACTACATTCACAATGCTCCCGGTGGCTCTGCCTCCACAAACCCACCTGTGGTGAGCACAGTGTACAGCTACATTGGCACACCACCGGCCCAGCGCCAGCTGTCCACTCTGGTCTGGCGACTAGGGCCCACTCACTTTCTGGAGGAGGTGCTGCCTGCTGCCAGTGTGGCTGCCATCTATGAGCTGGGACCCAATTATGTAGGCAGTTTCCAAGCTGTTTACCTGCCGTGTAAGTACCTGTTATGTTACACTAGGTGGATAACTAGAGACTAAAAGATGCTTAATATTAAAAGTAGATTTTTATTGTAAATGAATTAAATATTTTATCTTGTGTGTGTTATCTAGTGAAATGCAGGTATTTGCTTCTGTAGTTGCTTGTTGTGGCTTATGGTTGTGACAGGGTTTCTTCTCATATCCCCAGGTAAAGACTCAAAGACCGAGGCTGTTCCGCCCTGTCCTGTTGCATTGGTCCCTGAAGAGAAGGTTTCCTTCAGTCTCTTTGCTCACTCTGTATCTACTCTCACTGTGGCCAAGATACGAAAGGTCTACAACAAACTGGACAGCAAAGCCATTGCCAAACAGGTTAGCAGTCTCACCCTTCTTCCTTCTTCTTAATACTAAAATTGTATGTTTTCAATGCAGTAATCTCAATTACATATTAATCAAACATTGATGAATTCATGTAATGAATGAAAACAGTTACATGAATAATATAAAAGTGCCCATTTTGCATTACAATTTATATTTCGACATTCCTGTTCAAATTAAACTGAACACCCACCAAATAATCATGGCTATAAGCAAACCTGTGTATATATGTATATAAGTTTTTTTTCCCTAAATGTAATTTATTCCTGTAATTTTCAGCAGCCGTTACTCCAGTCTTCAGTGTCACATGATCCTTCAGAAATCAGAAATCATTCTGATATGCTGATTTGTGTGCTCAAAAACATTTATTATTATTATTATTATTATTGTTAAAAACAGTTGTACTGCTTAATATTTTTGTGTAAACTGATTTTTGTCAGGTTTCTTTGAATAGAAAGTTCAAAAGAACAGCATTTATTTGAAATAGAAATATGGTACATTTGGCTTCACTGTCACTTTTGGACAATGGAGGATTCATTTCTTTTAAAAAAAAATATCCCCCAACTTTGAAAGGTAGTGTATATGGGATATGCAGACTTTCTTTACATTTTATGCAGCATTCTTCGGGGTACATGTGTTTAATGCAGTTTAAACTGTCCTTCACTGTTATTGCTAGTTGAAAGCCTAAATCAACAAAAATCTCAAAGGCGTGGACAAGGGGTTTTGTAAATGAGGTGTTAAAGTTCTGCATAAATGAGGCCATACAACTTACGTGAAAATCGGCGAAGCTTTTCCTGGAAAACTTATAGACTTTTTTTTTTTTTTTTTTTTTTTTGATCATCTGCAGAATTCTAGTATTGGACACATTTTGGTTGCTAAAAGTTTGCCAAAATATTTTTTAAATAAAATACAAGGGGTTCAGAATGTGTAGAACTTTTTGTAGGACAAGTGTTCCAATTCTGCAGAAATTTGCGGTGCAGCCCTCCCCATAGTAATTATTTAAATGATAATTTTTGAATGGGTTCAGAGTGATACTTTCATTTGCTTTCAGCTTGGGGTTTCCTCTCATGAAAGTGCCACACCAGTCAAACTCGTCCATAATGCAGTGGGCCATCTCAACGGACCGGCCAGGACCATTGGATCTGCAGTCATTGGATACCTGGGTGAGTGTGTGAGATGTTTTCATTAGCACAGTGCAGATCTGTGAAGATTTTTTGCAGAATAACCAGCCCATTCTCTCAGTGTTCATGTATTTATAGCTGCAATTTTGTTCCATGTAGGTGTGCGCGCCTTCGTAACCAAACCAGTGGCCACCAACCTCCAGTACATCGGAGGAGCAGCTGCCATTCTGGGCCTGGTTGCCATGGCATCAGATGTAGAGGGTCTCTATGCTGCAGTAAAAGCCTTAGTTTGTGTTGTCAAGAGCAACCCGCTAGCTAGCAAGGAGATGGAGCGTATCAAAGGCTACCAGGTGGGCAGCAATAACAATTACTCGGTGAACTTTGAACTGAGGGTGTCCTCTGTTCTCTGCAGCTGTAGCTGTAGGACGTTATAAGCCAATGAGGTGGCAAATTAAATGCTAACAGTGAGGCTGGGTTGTTGTGACCGGTGACAGCCAACTGATGTGATAAGTGGGGGTTCGTAAGGGTGGGGCATCACGGATCACCGAATCCTCCTGAAATGAGTAGACTAATGAAAATATAGCAGATCATTCTTTTGCATAGACCTTCTGTTTTTGTTGTTGTTGTTTTTTTCCTGTCAGCTTTAGATAATTTGCTTGAAAGATCTTCTTTAACTGAGCGTCTTCTGTTATAGCTGTTGGCCATGTTGCTGAAGAAGAAACGGCCTCTGTTGAACAGCCATATCCTGCACTTGACCTTCTCCCTGGTTGGAACCGTCGATAGTGGCCACGAGACCTCCATCATCCCGAACTCCACTGCCTTCCAGGACCTGCTGTGTGATTTTGAGGTGCGAAGCTCACACGAGGAGCCTTAGTGGTGCTGTGATTTTACTCACATCTGGCAGATATACAAAGAATAACTGACCTTTTTTAAACATCCTGTCAAGATGTATAAATATCTCAGACTGACAAAATTGAAATAGAGGCACTTGTTTCTATTGTTCTAGCACAAGAAATCCAACAGTATTGTAACATAGTTTTAGTGGGCCTGTTTACTGGTCACTTCATGTGTTTTTTTTCTAATTTAATTAGCTATCCGATTGTGCAAAGACCAGGTGTAAATGCCCTCCGAAATGCTTTGGAGACTGATATAAATCCAATCACTTCAGGAGGTGGTTTGAGATGCATTCCAAACGAAACTGGTCAAGTGTAAATGCATATGGTTGTTGAAGCCACATGTGTAAATTTTACTCCTCCTAAAATGGTAAAAAATAAACGTGAGAGAGCGTGTTGTACTGGCTCCCGGTAGCCATATATCTGCTTTTTTTATCTTCATATCTGTTGATCGTATCTTTTATCATATTTTTTTGCTTTCGTTTATGTGAACTCTGGTAAATTTGCATGTAGCATGGGATTGTTGATGAATAAACGGATTTATATTTGTTTTGTGGAGACACATTTATGTGGCTAAGTGTAAATGGAACTGTTTTAACAAAATTAGATAGCTATCCGATCAGTAAAAATGCATGGTGACCATTTGTAAATAGGCTCAGTAAGTGGTCTTCAGTTCTGAAACAGTTTTGTTTCAAAAGATCAAGAAATTTGTTTGTTTTTAATGATATCCATTTTTTTTTTTTTTTTAAATAATGTGGTGTTTTTTTCAGGTTTGGCTTCATGCTCCCTATGAACTGCACCTCTCTCTCTTTGAGCACTTCATTGAACTTCTGACTGAATCCAGGTAATCCATCTGTACTTTTCTTACTGAATCTTTGATTCAGGGCAATTGATTGAAACCTTTCTGCAATTTAATGGGACTTCTTTGGGCTCGGTCTTTACTTTTAAGCACTATAGAAGGCTGGTAGTGCACATTAAGCATCAGCATTATGATGGTGACCTAGCAAATTATTCTAATATGATCTGATTTGATGCTTGAGATAGAAATTCCCCTAGGCACCTGACTTAAGCGAAATGGGGCTTCTGCACTTTGACACCCTAGGCATCTCCGCTTTGACACCTACAAATTTATACTCTACTAGGTGTCTCCAATTCGACACCTGCTTCAGATCAAATGATGTCTCATCCCTTGTGAACATTAAGATCTTGGGATTAAGATCTTTAATGTTCCACTAACCTGCTGCGCAGCAGTAATCAGACAGACTCCAGACAATGCCTTCAATATGCTAGAATCACAGTCGGGATAATCTCGGAGCAATTTCAGAGAAAAATCCCCTGACAAAGAGGGTACAATAGTTTTTATAAAAAAGGAACATGGTAAAGGTGACACGATTCATTACATCATCACCTCGATCATGAGGTTGGACATACATAACAAAACTAGACACCTGTCTAGTTTTATTTCTCCTTTTGTTATTTTCAGACACACAGTAACTCTGACATTCAGTATCAAAAGCATATATAAATGTTATCCCTGTAAAGAAAGAAATGTTAGTTATGATTAAAATTAAAGTTAACATTAAAATTTCTTCCACATGCTCAAGACACATTTTAGTGTTTTTCACCTTATAAATGTCTCAATGTTACTTTTGAACAATTTAATGAATCATTACTAAATAAAAGTATGAATTTCTTTTGGAAAAAAAGAAATCTTAATGACATGAACTTTTGAATGCTAGTGAATGTATCACATGGTATATGAAATGTATCACATGGATTTTTGAGGTCTTCTCCAATATGTACATAATAGACAAGGGGAGAGTGAATATGAGAGGGGGAGTGATGTTACTAAATTCAGAGAAATGAATTAAACTGTGATCACTAACACAGTGTTTTATTGTTTTGGTTCTCAGTGAAGCTGCTAAGAATGCCAAACTATTGCGGGAGTTCCAGCTGATTCCCAAACTGCTGCTGACTCTGAGGGATCAGTCTCTGTCTCAGCCCACCATCGCTGCCATCGGCAATGTCCTAAGTCTCCTGCTGCAGGGCTTTCCCAACTCATATGACCTGCTCAGGTAGGCACCGAGATGTAGGCCCTTTTAAATGTATGCTGTCTAAACCACAGAAAAGAGAAGACTGAATCTGAATCAGAATTGACACATTCAGATCCATCTGATTTTGGGCCGTTTCAGTTGCCACAGAATATACTGTTTTTAGAAGCAGAGGTGACTTAAGGAATCATTTCTGTTGTCTAAGAATTATCTGGTTAAATATTACAATAATAACTATGTATAAAAAAAAATCGTCTTGAAAAACAATAAAATTACTTGTTCATTTTCTTTGTGGCTAAGGTTTGGGCAGTTCATCTCTTCAACATTACCAACATTTGCAGTCTGTGAGAAGTTTGTCATTATGGAGAACACCAATGAGGAGAAGATCGATAGAGGTTGGTGATCTTTGTTTTAAGTTTCAAAGAAGTTTAGTATCAAAGAAGCATTCTGTCTATTTATCACTCTAACAACTCAGGCCCTTTCAAACCAAGCAGCCTTTTTTATGTTAGTCAACATCAAATTTGTGCGTGGGGGAAAAAAAAAAATTCAATGGAAAATCTGCATGCAAAATTCCTATAATGCAGATACAACATTACCATAACATGAGCGCACCTTTAATCCTCTTCCTGGGTGTTTGTCCAGGTGTTGATGATGAGTTTGGAGGCCTCCTGTCATCCAACCTGATTCTTCTGCGGAACAGACTGCTGGACATCCTGCTCAAACAGCTCTTCAGCTGCAAAGAGAAGAGCACTGTTAATGCACAGTGAGTGATGCTCCTAAATTAAATCATGGGTGAATTATTAGACTTTAGAGAGCTGCACTGCATTTTACAGAATCTGTAACATTGTTACCCGAGTCTGCTAGCTTAGGGATGATATCTGTGATTGGATACAGATGGAACTGGGCACTTCGAATATGTGTCCAAAATGATTTAGTGTGGCCTAAATGCTTTTATTGCTTAATTGTAAATTAATCCTGTTGACATAAAACATTAAAACATATGTTTCTAAGTTTCGCTTCCATATTAATCACCCTACCCCTAAAATTTTCCTTTCTGCTATCTCCCACAGGGCATGTGATGAGCTTGTGCGCACCTTGGGTTTTGATTGGTTGTTGATGTTTATGGAAGAACACATTCACTCTAGCACGGTGACGGCAGCTCTCTTGATCTTGGTGGTGTTGCTGAGTAACCAATCCATCCTGAGCCGGTTTAAAGAGGGCCTGTCTGGTGGAGGGTGGCTGGACCACACAGACTCTGTGCTCACTAATAAGATAGGCACTGTTCTGGGTGAGACCTATGTAATCATATTCACTGATTATATAGATGTTAAGAAACAACTATCATTAAACAATAATTTTATAGTTATATAAAAAAATAAAGTTTATAGTATTATAACATAATTTGTGGGCTGTTCTTTTGCTCATATCTCCTTTCAGGTTTTAATGTGGGCCGCAGTGCAGGAGGCAGGTCGACGGTTCGTGAAATCAACCGAGATGCCTGCCATTTCCCAGGATTCCCTGTGTTGCAAACTCTACTACCCAAACACACCAACGTTCCAGAGATTTACTTCATGCTCATGGCCCTCTTCCTCCAGCAGCCAATCACAGAGCTGCCTGACAGCCTGCAGGTACATGTCAGTATACAAACCTTTTTTTCCCTACTAATCAAACTTAATGTCTGTGTTTTGTGTGTGTGTGTGTGTGTGTGTAACTTAACTATATTTTGGGGACAAATTTGTACCCAGAAGTGACCAAAACCTGACAAAATCTCCAAAAACCTCCCTTTAGGGACGTCCTTATTTTGTAAAACTGGTTTAAAAATAAAGTAATTAAAGGTTTTTTAAAAATGTAAGAATGCAGTTTTTTGTGATGGGTAGGTTTAGGGCTAGGGTTGGTATAAGGGGATAGAACATACAGTTTGTACAGTATAATAACCATTAGGTCTATGGAATTTAGATAGCTAAGTAAACGTGAGTGTGAGTTGTCTAGCAATCCATATGATTTCACATGTCTGAGACTACTACTGAAAATACTAATTTATAATTTTACATAATACATTTGTAAAATAATTTTTATTATCTACATCTGAGTGTACAATTTGTTTAAAAACATTGAACTGAAAAATTAAAATTAAAAAACAGTATTTTCCTTTTTGACCTTTTGCACACATGCTCAATGTCACAATTTGATTTTATCATTAATGACCTAGAAATAGTGCAGAACCTGAATAATTTTACACCATATTTCTTTGTTTTAATCAAAATCCTAAAACTTGTGTTTATTTACAAATGTAACCTCAACCCTTTGGATCACACTGTATTTTAAGGTGGCTTGTAAATATAAATTATACTGGTGTTCAAAATTCTAATTATTTTCATTTATCATCCTTTCAATCATGCATGCTTTAATTAAATGTTAACCATCTGCCCTTTCCTCTGTGTTAGAGCATTTTAGTGTCACCACTGTACATTCTTTTACTTTTTAAACAAATATAAAACAAAACATAAATCTCGTATTATTAATTTAAAATAATTAATTATTATGATTTAATTATGTTTTAGAATAATATAATACAATTTAATAATTTATATAATATATATTTAACAATAATTATTAAATAATTATTGAGGTTTACCAATCTTCTCACACAGTTTGACCTGGACTCTATCTGGACATTTATATTTGGCGTCCCTGCCTCCAGCGCTACAGTTGTGGGCTCCATTCACAACATGTGCACTGAAGCAGCGTTCCTGCTCCTGGCCATGCTGCGCAGCATGCTTAACCTGGTGAGTCTCCAACTCGCCTGCCTCAGAAATATATGTGTGAGAGGAGCAACTGTTGTAATCACAATGATTGTTCCGGTTGTTAGATGGTAGTTTGTCAGTGGTTTTATACTACTGATGAAGAGTTCTGGATAATTGGGAAATTAATGACAAACTGATGCTCAAAGTAAAAAATGAAAGAAAATGGTAAAAATGATTTTATGTTAAAATAATTTATCCCTTTGACCAGAGGCCCTTAAAATAAGCTCATAGCAAAAGCTGACATAGTTTTTTATATGTCTCTTCATCTAACCTGCAGCCTTGGCAGTCAGAAGAGGAGGGTTCCTGGCTGAGAGAATATCCTATCACTCTCATGCAGTTTTTCCGTTACCTCTATCACAACATCCCAGATCTGGCACCCATGTGGCACAGCCCGGACTTCCTGTGTACACTCGCTGCTACAGTTTTCCCCTTCAATATACGGCCCTACTCTGAGATGGTACACTATTGCGCTTTGTCATTGTAATTGGCTTTTGGGAGCTCAGGGCCTTTGAAAATTTGTCCTTTTGATGTTCAAGGTGAAAAATGTCTTGTTTTCTCTCAGGTGAGTGATTTGGATGATGAAACCAGCTCACCAACTGAAGAGTTTAAAGCCTTTGTAACAGATACAGGCATGAACCGCAGCCAGTCAGAATACTGTAATGTAGGCAATAAAACCTACCTGACCAACCACCCAGCCAAGAAGTACGTCTTTGACTTCATGAGGGTCCTCATCATGGACAACCTGTGCATGACACCTGCCAGCAAACAAACCCCCATCATTGATCTTCTGCTAGAGGTTAGATCATCTCGGATATCTGCGTGATCACAAGTGAACATTTTATTTGTTGCCAGTGAAGCAACAGAATTTCAGTTCATGTCATTGTGGATTTATTTTGTATTGTTTTGTGGCACATTGCATGCTGTTTATTAGAAGCTATTGTGGGAGTGTCCATCTGTTAGGCAGAAACACTAACTTTGCTCTCTGTACTCAGGCCTCACCAGAGCGCTCCACCAGAACCCAGCAGAAGGAGTTTCAGTCCTACATCCTGGACAGTGTGATGGAGCAGCTTCTTGCAGCAGATGTTCTGTTGGGTTAGTTGCATCCCAATCTTCAGGTTTAGCTCACGGAAAATGCTCTGCTATAATGCTTCTGTCAAAAATACTGTCATTTACTCACCCTCATTTTGTTCCAACCTGTGTGGTTTTGATGTCAGTGAAGATCAGTCACAATATATGCAAAAACAGGTCTTGACTGACCATATTTCAGTAATTCTCAGCCTTTTTGACTAGAAGTCCCCACCGTTGTCCAACAAAATATACAAAAATATATATATTTTCAGAATTTCTGCTGTAATTATGACAGCTGAGCACATTGCTAATAGTTATTAAGGAGTAAACATATGATTTACAAGTTTACATCTTAATTTTATATGACTTTTTAGCATTTACATTTAGAGACTAGAGTTAGATTATTTAGTATATTAACGATAATTTATTTAAATATTTTTAAGTCATCCTATGCCTGCTGATTGAGAACCACTGCCATACTGGAATGTACCTACCTCAAATAAGATTTGATAGCTATGGAAGATGCTGTGATATACAGAGAATGATGATCTAAATTTTGTGTCTGTTTCTCATAAGGCTTCAAAAGGATTGTTATATAATATAGCTCATGGCTCATGCAAACTACATTCATGGTACTTTTTTGGTGCTCGACAACCCCAGTCTAGGAGCTGTTGAATATCTAGTTTGTTTCATGTATGAAAAACATTAAGGGTTTGGAATGTCACGAGTGTGAGTAAACGATAATAGATATTTTATTTTAAGTAAATTATTAGTTTAGCTGCCAGTGTGCCCCTTAAGCTGGAGGTTGATGGTGACTTCTGTGACTCCAGACCTCCACTACATTTCCTTGTTCTATTATTTCCAAAGTAAAAATGACATTAACCATTCATTGCAATTTTTTAATTTGTGTGGGTCTGTCCTCCAACAGGTGAGGAGGCATCATTGCCCATAACGACAGGAGGAAGTTACCAGGTCCTGGTCAACAATGTCTTCTACTTCACCCAGCGTGTGGTGGATAAGCTGTGGCAAGGCATGTTCAATAAAGAGTCCAAGCTAGTGGTGGAATTCATAGTTCAGCTGATCACCCAGGTGAGCGCAGTCCTGTGAACTCATACTAGGTGTTTCACATTTATGCTTTCGCCTACATCAGAACAAGCACACTTATTGCTATTGTCAAAGTGTCTTTATATATACAAATTAATACTTTTAGTGTACATGTCTTAAATGTACACTAACAAAATTTTCACTAAAACTAAAAAATGTTTCACTAAAAAGGACGCACAAAGTGATGTGATTTTATCCTGTTATTACATTATAACATTCTATTAGTTTTACAATGCTCCTTCTCTTTCTCTCTCTCTCTCTCTCTCTTACACTCCTCATGTGCAAGACTATCTTGCATTCCTATGTGACTTAAATGAGTGTTAGTTTCTCAACAAATCTCCTTTTCTCCTTTCTTCTGTTTTTTCTGTTGTTTTTTTTTTTTCCAGTCCAAACGGCGATCACAGGGTTTGTCTCTGGACTCAATCTACCATTGTCTGAACCGAACAATCCTTTACCAGCTCTCACGACCACACAAGACAGTCCCGCAACAGGTCACCCTTCTGGATTCACTGCGTGTGCTGACGGTAAACCGAAACCTTGTGCTGGGACCTGGCAACCATGACCAGGAGTTTGTGGCCTGTCTGGCCCACTGCTTGATCAACCTGCACACGGGGAGGTGAGAGAGACACATAGAGGCAGTATGATGTTTTCAGGCACTTTATGTGAAAACAAGGGTTTATGAATATAGAGTGAATATATTGACACGTTAGACTCTCGTGCAGTGGTTTCCGTTTGACATGCAGTCTCTGGTTCAAATCCAGACTTAAAGGTGATTCAGAGGTTAAGAGGTGGTTCAGTGTTTTTTTTTCTAGGCTTGATTGTGTTTATAGGGTGCAGTTTAACAAGTCTTAATGCTTCGTTTTTAAAAAATGCTTTGCTTATTTTTCATATATTTTACCTTTTACCTATATTTTACCTTTATTATACACTGCTGTTTCCATTGTCATTTGAACGTCTGGTTTGACTTCCTGATTCTATGATATAACTCCCTCCGAAATACACAATGTGCTCACATTGGTTAGCTGGCCCAGTGTTTGTGATTTGCTGAAGTGTCCGGAAATGCCACGCCCCTCACCATTAGTTGTTACATGTGCTTCAGTGGAAATGTAAATAATGGCGTCAATATTGCCCTATCAAATTGAGCCCGAATCAGACCCAGATAGCAGTAATGATGAAGAGGGTCAAGCAGAACCTCTGCAAGCACAGCTTTTAAAGGACATTTATGAATAAGTGTTTAGATATGCTGTCACTTGTAAATGTTACTGCTGTTTGTTAGCTTTCAATATACGGTTTTATCCTGATGAAAGCTTTACTGTAGCTGAATACATGACTGAGTAGTAGCATTTTTGTATGAACAGCTGTTTGTCTATGAACATAGAAGTTTGTTGGTGTTTGTTGGAGAAGTATGCAATAGAATTTAGCTAACTGGCTAGCGAAGCAAAAACGTGTGGGTCTTTGTTTACTTCCTTGATGCAACCAAAAAATAGCAACATAATACATTTAAAAGACATGTACAAACAATAAAACGCACTTACAGTTAGGGACCCATAAACAGCAGCATTTTACTTTTAAAGTGGGAATTGCTTCATCTTTAAGTAATAGCCTTTGTGCAAATCCAGCATTAAACTCATGTAGATTCTGGAAGCTGTCTTCCGTGTAGACAATATCACTGATTAGAATGGGTTCTATTCGTAGTTTTCAGTCACATGACTGTCATGGGCACTTGTGATCCATATACAGCACCTGCATGATTTCAGTCACTAAAAACAGAAGGACGAATTTTTAAAAAGCTAATGTGAAAAACATTAGGATGGATTGCACCAATAAGGATTAAATTAAGCAAAGTTTAACACTAATCAAGGATTTGTTGATCTGGGTTTTATTTTAAATCGAGTAGTGTTGCACCACTTAATTTTAAACACAGATTAACTATGCAGAAAGACTGTTAGAATTAAAGGGCAGAGGGTGAACAGACACCAGGCTAAAGAACCCTTAGTGTAACGCACCCTTAAAGTGCCTTAATGTACTAAAACAGTGATATTAAAAGATCAACTTCAGTTTAACCCTTTTTGATGATGACATATTACTATATACAGGCGAGCAGATGAGCCCAGAATATGAACGCAATGCGCTTTTTTTAATTATGGTTTTCAATGGGAAAAAAACACTTTACGAGAAACCTCGTATTGCATTAATATTCTGTGTTCTTTTGTTTGCCTGTGCAAAGTATGCATAATCAATAAGGTGTATATTGAATTTGGTCTTTTAATATCATTTTAATGTCTTACTACATTAGATCTTACTACAAACCTGGTAAAAATGACTGGTAGGCAATGGAGGGAAGCCTTGTTTTGCCCGCCGGGGGTCGTTCTCCTCAGGGTGTGACGTCACGTGAAAACTATCAATTATCATTAGAGTACCTCAGGGATGATGTGTTTTTGTAGGCAAAACTCGAAAGCGCGTTAGCATTTTAGGACTTCCGGTTCCATCACCCCGAAGTCATATTTTCACATTTTGATCTATGACAGAAAACACACCAGTTTTAACCCTCTTGTGATTTTTTTTTTTTTAAACATTTATTGTGTCCTAAAAATGGCGGTTGCTAACAAATTGCTAAAAGGGACTCCTTTCTTTGGCGGGGACTTTAGACGTCAACATTTGGACAGCATTTCTCATGAAAAAGTGGACAAGTATTCATACACAGCGCAGATCATAATCAGCGAGCATGTTTTTAAATAAAGTTGTTTTCTAAATACACCGCGTTCCAAATTATTATGCAAGTGACATATCAGTAAGATTTTAGTAGAATAAGTAGAATCAGTAGAATCAGTTTCTCTTAGTGAGGTTTGGTTAGTGGTGACTAAAATGCATCTTTAAGCACAACTGATAGCCTGCATGGAGAGTTTCTTTTGAAACTTCTTTCTTTCAAATACCTGTTTGCTGTTCAACACTGGCTTTTTTATAGCTGCCCTTTTAATACAATACATTTTTTTGACAGGAACTTTCATTAATGAGCCTTTATCTGACCGAGTTCTGCTGTGCTCTAAATCACTCACAAATCTTATGATAATTCGATAATCTCCATTCAGTTTTCACACAATATTAGTTGTTTTCATGCTTTTTGCACAACATTGCACCATTTCATGCTTTTCATCTTCTGAAAGATCTTTCTTCCTCCCCATATTGCATGAGAACTGTGACTTGCTTAATAATTAATAATGTGGAACAAGCTCTAAGTAGGGTTTCCATAGACCTGGCAAATTATTTTGTCTGAGATTGATACCAGTTATCTAAAAAGACATGGATAAATAAACAAACAAACATTTTCTTAGAAAAAAATAAAATCTGAATGTTTATTCTACTGAAATCTTACTGATATGTCACTTGCATAATAATTTGAAACACAGTGTAAAGCCTACTGTTAGTTTTTTATATCTGACTTTATTTAGGCTTCAAAATGTATAAATGTGGTGTTAACTTGTAAAGATGTTCTTGATAGACAAAACGTGTAAGTGTCATAACCCTTTGTTAAACACAGCTAATTTTTTTTTCGATTTTCCAAAAGTCTATGGGAAAAATGCATAGGCTTTCAATTGAGGGAACCCGTGCGCCGCTAACTTCTGGGTTGGCCTACAAAAACACGTCATCCCTGAGGTACTCTTTTGACGCGCCGCGTTGCGTGCGTCCGGTGTAGACAACTCTTCTGCTTCCATAATGCCGTGCGACATGGCTCTGCCAACTTTGTTGCGTGTTCCCATGGGCAGGGTTTATATTAATTGCAGGGTTTATGATATCACCAACCCGGGAAGAAGCTTGTTGTAGTCCACACCAGATGTTTTTGTAGGCAGTAAACTGTCATAACTTTAAAAGACAAAATCTCTGTTTACATTGAACTTTCAGCGCTGTAACTTTGCAGATACTGTTTATGCTCAAGCAGCAACATTACACACTAACTAAAGTTGAAAAAGTGAAACCCCAATGAACCACCGCTTTAATGCATAATTTAAAATAGGTAAATAAATAGTTTATTGTTAAATTTTATTATTTATTAAAATAATTGCATTATTATTCATTATTATTGTTATTGTTATTATTATTATTAAAAGTAAGTTTTTTTGTAAGTTTCATTCAATTCCATTTAGATGAATTGACAGATGCTTAGATGTTTGCTTTTAAATATAAATTAATAATAAAATAAGTCTAGATAAATATACATATATAAGCTATGAAATAAATTTAGATAGATGCATAGACTATATGAGCAGTAAAAAAAATAAGTACATTTACATTAGACAATATAAAAATTTAGATAAATAATTTAATTTCACAATTTAATTTAAAATCAATAATTTAAAAATAAATAAAATACATTTAGATCGAAAGATAAATGGGTAAACATTATGTATGAGCTGTAAAAAAATTAATTTCTCTTCTCGTCTCAGGATGTTTGTGATCGTGCAGCTCTCTGCTTTGCTGTTGTGAGTCACTGAGAGATTTGAGGGGGAGGTTTACGTTGTCATGGCTCTGCATCTAGGCTGACTCAGAAGTTTGCCTTCAGAGAGACTGAGAAATGAGAGCAGAATTACATTAGTGTGCAGTGCTGATACTCTGAGCCTCTGTGCTCTGCTGACGCAGGAAGATCAATAACTTCAACTGATTTGATTTCTAGTGTCTGATGTGCTGAAATGATAGTTCATTATTATTACTGTTTGTGATCTGGCATTCAAACTCATATTATTGACTGACAAGAAGAATGTGTTCACATGATATAGCACTGATAAATCACTGGCCAAAAGACCTTGGTGTCTTCAGATGTATGAGAATCGTGTGCTGTATTGCTGCGCCACAGGTCACTTCTCTTTCATGTTCTCTTACAGTAGTGTGGAGGGCTTTGGTCTGGAGGCAGAGGCCAGAATGACCACCTGGCATGTTGCAGTTCCTTCTGAGAATGAGTCGGACAGCGTCCAGAGCCAGGATGTTAGCGAAGGTTGTTATTTTTCTCTTTTTCTGACATTTCTGCAAACAAAATGTGTGCTGGATTAAAGCATAGAGTTTAATACCTTAAACACTTTTACAAACCCTCATAAAAGCCATTATTGATATCTGACTTATTCTGACTTTCTTGTTTGGTGTGTGTGTGTGTGTGTCAGGTCGTCAGTTGCTGCTCAAGGCAGTGAATCGTGTGTGGACGGAGCTCATGCACAGTAAGCGGCAAATGCTGGAGGATATTTTTAAAGTGTCTCTACCTGTCAATGACAGAGGACATGTGGACATCGCCACCGCCCGACCTGCTCTGGAGGAGCCTGCTGCTAAAAGTTGGCAGAACCATCTGGGTGAGGAAAATGTCCAGTCAAACACACTCAAATGTTCATCACATGTGGAGCTTCACCCACATGGTTTAATTTTAGCAGCCTGTTGCTTTCACACTCTTTCCTGTGTCTATCTTTGTCATTCTGCTTATTTTTTATTTATTTTTTTCAATCTGCTTCTCTTACTGTGTTGAATAACTTCTGTTTTCCCTCTAGTCCATGAAAAGAAATGCATCAGCAGGGGTGAGACTGTTGCCCCAGCGAATCAGTCCAAACTGTCTAGAGTCAGCAGTGGCTTTGGTCTGTCCAAACTGACCGGCTCCCGTCGCAGCAAGAAGGAAAGTGGAATGAACAAGAACAACCTTTCTGCACAGGTAACCGACAAAACAACTTTCACAGATGTGGAAATGATTTCACAGCTGATCTTTTGGACTTGAACAGGCAGTTTGTGCTCACATGTAGTTTTGACTGTCCACAGGAAACCTTCCAATGGATGTTCACGCACATTGCTGTGGTCCGGGACTTGGTAGCAATGCAGTACAAGGAGCATCAAGAGGTAACCTGCACAAGTGCAATGTAAAACATGTATAGAAAGGTCAAATAGATTTTTATTTTTTTAGAATAATAATAATCGGTTAAATGTTTTACATGGAGTAGTCGCCAAATAAATATTTTCCCAATCCCAATTATAGTGGAATGACTAATAGAAAAAATAGATTTTTGTTCCAAATATGCATTTTTTTTATTCACAGAGGCAGCAGAATGCATTGAAGTATGTGATGGATGAGTGGGCAGGGATTGAATATGAGCTGCTTCGGGAAAGGGGTCTGTGGGGGCCTCCTATTGGCTCCCATCTGGACAAGTTTCAGTTGGACATGACCGAGGGACCTTGTAGAATGAGGAAGAAAATGGTTCGGAATGACATGTTTTACATTCATTATCCCTACGTGCCTGATCCTGAGCCCAACGCAAGTACTCAGGTTAGTGTCAGCCCTTCTTCCCCTCCTTTTTTGTTGTAATTTTGAATTTTAATGAGGTACCTACTAGAGGATGACACGGGAGTGGATTTTCACTCCTGTCCCGTCTCACTCACATAGAAAGAAATCTTGTCCCGTCCCACTCCCAGACCAAAGTTTAAAAAATAATCCCATCCCATCCCGCTCCTGGTAAATTGACTCCCACTCCCATCCCGCTCCTGTTTAAACTGACTCCCGCTCCTGTACCGCTCCCATATATTTTTTTCTTCAATTAGTGTTTAGTTAATACATAGAATTTGATTTAATCTGCTCTCCATCCTGTTTTAGACCAGCTGCTGAGCCCCTGTTTCTAGATTTTCTCCAGAAAATGGAAGACAGCAAATAAAAGAAAAACAGTACATAGTTCACACCATGTCTACAATAGTTTAATAAACCCAAACAGCACATAAAGCTGCATTTTACTCATTTATTGTTGAGTAAACAATACATTTATAGTTTACGTTTATAGTTTTTTTTAATGACATGTTAACGATTTTCATCAATTATGCTCTTGCATAATGAGTCCATCTTAGTTATATGTTGCTGTGTAGGAACAAAAGTGCATCTACATTTTCTGGATTGAGGGTAGAACGCCTCTCCTCTATCAGTCTTCCCGCAACACTGAAGCTACGCTCAGTGAATTCCGGCGGGAAGCCGTGACAAAAAGCACTGATGGCTTGTCAGCCTCTAGTACCTACCTGTAGTGTATTTTTATCTCAGGTACGTTTGGGACAATACTATATTATCACTGTGGGGTGGAAACTTTGTATCTCCAAAAAATGCTACTTTTCAGGAAATGGAAAAAACACTGTATTTTTTAAATAATTGACCCTTCGCAAAGACCTGTCCCCCTTAGTTACTGTTGCTTTGTCCAACAAACCGTGGCGCTGTCACGCCACACAGAGTGAAAAATAACTTGCATCGCGGAGCAAAGAGGATACTGACAACACGTCGACAGACAAGACAAAGCAGGTTACTTATGATATTAAACAAAGTCCCAGCTTTCTAACTGTGTAGTTTTTTTAGAGAAATTCGAAAAACAAAAACCGTTTTATGGCTCTTGTGTTGTGACCATGGTTGTGACAGATTGCTGTAGTGCCTCAGCTCAAGTTGCTCATGAACTGATTGTCTCTTCCTACTAGTTCATTTATGGCATCAAATAAACATGAATGAACATGAGAAGGAATGTTGTTTCAAACGCGGAAAGACATCAGTATACACCATTTTCCAAGTTTAAGTCCACCGAGGTTAATCTTCTAACTCCTGACTGCTTTATCAGACAAAATGGCAGATTTGGCGTTCTGATTGGTTAGATCGCTTGTCAGTCAAACTCCCTGCGAAGGGTCAATTAAGCACTGCATTGTTAAAGTTGATATTGTGGCCTTAAATATGAGTCAATATATTATTCATTTTATTAAATTATTGTTTCTTGAGTAAAAAAAAAACAAAAAAAAACACTGTACTTATTCAAAGAACCAGTTCATTTACCCTTGGCTTACACTGCACTTCATATGAGATATGAGGTCTGACTGACATTTTAAGGATCCAAATGGAGTTACAAGGTTTAGTCACAAGCTCTTTTTAGTAGTTTCCATTGGTTAAATATTTGCAAAACCCACAGACAGAGTTAAAGGGTAACCAATAGTAATAATGATTTATGAAAAAAGTCGGAATGTGGAGATACGAGGTGTCTGCCCGACAGTGGCGATAAACTACACGCATTAATAAATTTGGTTACAATGCAGGTTATAAATTACATACATCAGTTATCCATTAAAATGTATCATCATTAATAATAATAATGTAAATAATATTATTTTTTTATTAAATGTTTCTTATTTTTTAATCAGATTTGTGCTGAATATAAGTAAAGTTAGATCAAGGTAGTCATCTACAAAGATTTTGAGATTTGCTTAAAAAGAAGGTAATTATGACTGCCTAAAATAGAAAATAAACTTATGTAATTAGGTTTAACCTTATTTTACCGCATTAACTGAAACAAGTCTGTTGAATGTGCCTATAGTTCGAGTGAAAGTCAGCGTGTGTATAGCACTAATGGTTGATAATCTACTCCTGAATGGATCTTTTGTGAACTCTAAAACGTGAATTCATTTGGTCCTCTTGCCTTATCGCCCATTTTTCCCTTTTTAGAATCACTCTCAGGTGCCGTTACTGGACGCTGTGGTTAAAATACCAGTCCAGGTACAAACTGAAGTGTGCCTAAACTACAGTCTTGCTGTATGCTCACAAAAAACTGCATTGAGCTGAATGCTTAACTGTAAAATAAAATGTCCCCCAGACCTTCTACATGTGCCTGGCTCATGACAGGGAGACGTATGTGGATTCACGCCTCTGCAGAGCTCTTAAAATGCTGGTTGGAGATGTTTACTCTGCTTTCATTCCTGTTAAATATATTTCATACGCAGAGAAACCTCTAGGAAAATTTAGCTCCTTCCCTCCCATGTTTGTTAATCCCTTTTAATCCATATGTGAGGTTGAACAATATTAAAACAAGAATGTTGCATATTACTATTACAACTTACTAATAATTGATATTCATGTAGAATTATGTAATTTCTGCAGCACTTCTGGTATCAAACATAACTGCAGAAATAAAGACTGTTTCACATACTTCACCCAACTTCCATTGTTCAGCAAAAAGATACTGTAGCCCCGCCCTAAACTCTCTCCATTGGTTGAGCCAGTGTTGTTACTTGTGGCCCATTTGGGCTGCTCAAACAAACAGATTGCAGTTCTGTTTGGTGCTGCTAGTTGTGCAGAATTTACAGACCTCACCTTTAATTACACTTTCCTTGACTTGTATGTAGATGTTTTAATAGGAAGTTGATTAACAGCATGTTCATGCAGATTGTTTTTCTCCACAAAATCAAGATTTTAAATTTGCATACACTTAACTGAATTTGAATCTTGAAAAGCTGCTGATCTAAATTTCCTTTGTGGGTGAATATAAATGGTGTCTAAATATGAATCGCACACTATATGTGAATGTTCAGTGTGGGATTTTCTTACGGATTGATGCACATGTGACTGTGTCGAGCCCAATGTGTGTTTGCATGCCTCTGACTGGATTCCTCTGGCTGTCAGTGACTTGCAAGATTGTATTTATCATTACAAATGTTTTCCATCATGGTTGCTATAAACCCAAAAGCTAAAGTGAAGTAATCATATTAAACAGTTCTTGTTTAATTTCGATCCTTCCAGAAACCAGTGCGCTATCGCCGAGCGATCAGCTATGACAGTAAGGAGTATTACATGCGGCTGCTGTCAGGGAACCCGGGGATGTACCAGCACTCCATAGAGCAGAACACAGAGGGAGAGACCACACAGCAGGAGCCTGAACACGGAGAGGACACCATCGCAAGGGTCAAAGGTCATTATTATTATACGTTATTACGTTATAGTGAAACTACTACAGAAAGTAAATACCAAGTGCTCACATTATACATTGAGTTTTACAGTTATTGTTTATACATTTTGCTTGTTGATGTATGCTCAGAAAAGAGGTACCATTTTCAATACAGTGACTTCTTTTTCAAAAGACTTGACATACTGTACAACTACTACTAACTTGTTAGTAAAGGGTAATTCTACAGGCTTCCGAATGATATGATTGTCTATTTAATAAAAATCTGAGTGTCTTGTATGGATTTGACTCGATGTGCTGTGTTATGTTTTAGGTCTGGTGAAAGCCCCTTTGAAACGGTCCCGCTCCACAGCAGATGGGCCTGATGAGGACAGTCAAGACCAGCTGCAGGAGTTGCTGGAGTCAGGAGCTCTGGACGAGGAGCAGAAAACCGACAACACCACGCTGCTCCGTCTGCTGGAGGAGGGAGAGAAGGTCTGCAGCACTACACCTAACATCCTAGTTACACTGTTCAACAACTGCGACTTGTTTTACTTCCAGTCTCTGTTGCTTTGAAAACTTGGGACTTTGGATGAAGCTTTATTTTGATCACTACAATTGTGTTAGCTGTCAGATTATCCCCCATCAGTATAAGTGAAGTAATTAGTAAAATTAGTCTGGTTTGGATGATTGTTTATTTTTACTTCATAGATAATTTGGACTAATTGATATGAATGATTAACTGAGAATGTGTTTTCCTTGTTTGTTCTGATAGATCCAGCACATGTACCGCTGTGCTCGGGTTCAGGGTCTGGACACCAGTGAAGGGATGCTCTTATTTGGGAAAGAACATTTCTATGTGATCGACGGCTTCACCATGACTGTCACCAGAGAGATTAGAGACATTGAGACACTCCCTGCAAAGTAAGAGTTTTTATGTTTGGTTTTCTGCTATTGGCTAATTACAAAGACTCACTTGTAGCTGTTCTTCTGCTAAAATTCAGTTTTCTTTGCTACTGGCCCAAAATGCAGATTTTCTGTTTATTGTTTATGTATTTTTATTTATTTTACAATATTTACAATATTTTAATGTATTTTTCACTCTTTTCTTGCTTCTCAGATATTTTCTGACATAGTCTCTAATAATCTAGTGCTACACAATATTCCCATGTAGGAAAAGATATTCCAGTATTCCTCTGTAATGACAAAGTTGCTTGTTTTCGAACTTTTTTTTTAATTAATCTAAATAAGAAGTGTTGATGTTTTAAATTAACTTGCACACAATTCATTCTGTCATTCAATTCTGTGATAATTTTTAGATTAATTTTATACAACTATTTATTAATATAAGTCATCCTGCGGGCTTCCCTGAGGCTGTCTAAGAACTACTGCTTTAGTGGTTATACTTTTGTTTTTGTGACATTTGCAGTATGCATGAGCCTATCATCCCCCGAGGGGCCCGGCAGAGCAAGAGTCAGCTGAAACGAACCTGCAGCATCTTTGCTTACGAAGACATCAGAGAGGTGCACAAACGTCGCTACCTGCTTCAGGTGTGTAAATGAACCGTTTGGCTTGATTCGTTGCTAGAACCCAGATAACAACAGGTAACTTTCATGTTAAGGCTGATAAAGAAGTTACATTATGCTGTCTTTCTCACAGCCAATGGCAGTAGAAGTGTTTTCCGGGGATGGAAGAAATTATTTGTTGGCTTTCCAAAAAGGAGTCCGGAACAAAGTGTATCAGAGGTATTGCCAACAGCTCTATTTTGAATGTGGATGTCACAGGTTTTGATCATTTTAGATTCAATTTCATTCTGTCATGTCAGATGTTGTCACACTCAGCTATTAAGAAGGCAAAATGGTTACAAACTAAATGACCTTCTCTCAGATTCCCTGTCACACACTGCAGCCTCCCCATTTTAGCAACAAGTGAAGTTTGACTTTATTAGAACAGGTGTACTGCACATTCATAAACAACTGTAATAGACTACACTAAGATGCATGGATGATTTTATCAGTAAATGTGTTTGTCTTTTTGTCCCTTCGAGACTTGATGTAGAAAATGAGAGAAATACACTTTTCCAAGATTTGGAGTCGATAAGATTTTTTTACATTTTTTTAAAAGACATCTCTCATGCTCACGGGGGCATCACTTATTTGATCACAAATAGAATTTTCAGCATCATTACTCCAGTCTTCAGTGTCACATGATCCTTCAGAAATCATTCTAATATGCTGATTTGGTGCTCAAGAAACATTTCTTAATATTATCAATGTTGAAAACAGTTGACTTTTTTTTCTTTCTTTTTTTTGAAACTGATACTTTTTTTAAAGATATTTTTTATGGATGACTAGAAAGTTCAAAAGAACAGCATTTGAAACAAATCTTGTATAACATTGTAAATGTCTTTACTGACACTTTTTTATAAATTTAATATATCCTTTATGAGTAGAAGTTTTCATTTCTTTTTTAAAAAACTTTGAAAAGGGAGTGTATTTCAGCAAACAATTCTATGAACGGACTGTTCTGCCTTCATTATCTTTTTTATTAGTCATTTAAATGTAGGAGAACCTCAAAAATGCTTAGTTACGCTGTCACCACTGATGTCAATCAGCATTTACAATTTGTGGCTTTGCATTTTCTGAAGCATACAACTTAAAATCAGCTAGTGGAACACCAGCATTAGCATAACATATTTCCAAACTTTCAAAGCAGCTAAAGCCAAATCTTGTTTTCTAGGTTCCTGGCAGTTGTTCCCTCACTAGCCGACAGCTCAGAATCTGTCTCTGGGCAACGTCCAAACACCAGTGTGGAACAGGGGTAAGTTACCATCATATTATAAGATTATGAAGTGTATTTACCAAATAAACATTTATATGTGTGTTTCTTGGTTAATAGGTCTGGTCTTCTTAGTACGCTGGTCGGAGAGAAGTCAGTGACCCAAAGATGGGAGGTGCGGTATCTTCACATAAATTTTTTTTGTCTATTTGTTTTGTTTCTGCAGTGTTGCTCATGAAAGACTCTCTTTATTTGCAGAGAGGAGAAATTAGTAATTTCCAATATCTGATGCATCTCAACACATTGGCCGGCAGGTCATACAATGACCTGATGCAGTATCCAGTCTTTCCATGGATCCTGGCAGACTTTGATTCTGAGGTACAAACATGACCTTGATCATTCCTTGTAATAAATGCTACAGCAAAAAAAAATTTAGGGAGCTGTGCTGTTACACTGTTATCAGTACATTTACATTCTGTTGGTACTTTAGTACCAGTTTTGTGTTTTTTTTTCTTTTGATCAGTCTGAGCTTAAATCTTTCTCAGCTAGTTAAAGATGTTGAATTATTCCACAGGAACTGGACCTCAACAATCCAAAGACATTCCGAAACTTATCCAAACCAATGGGAGCTCAGACAGATGACAGACTGATCCAGTACAAGAAAAGATTCAAAGACTGGGAGGATCCTAATGGTGAGTCAAAAACCCCTGCTAATGATCCGTAAGTTGTGTTGATTATGCAAACTTTTTAAACATGCTTTTGTTTCTTCATAGGCGAGACTCCAGCATATCATTACGGCACTCATTACTCCTCTGCAATGATCGTAGCCTCATATCTGGTCAGAATGGAACCGTTCACACAGATCTTCCTCAGGCTTCAGGTTCGTCTTACATGGCTTGTTCTTTTCTTCATTTGTTGCTTTCTTCTCCTAACTCTGTATTTTAGTTATTCTTGTTGGGAGTGATAGAACAATTTTGAATCTTCTACAGAAACTACAGAAACCGGTCCTTTCATTCTTCTATACCCACTGTTATGTAGGTGGAATTAGATTTTGTAATAAATGTTACTAAATAAAGCCTCCACATAGCATCGAAATCTACATAGCTATCCACATAACATGTCTTCATAATAAACAGCATCTTCCGCACTCTTATTTAGTGTTTTTTCCCACCCAAAGTTAGTTTATAAGCATAAATAAAGATATTCATTTGTTTCTGCCAGGATGTTGTTATTAAAGGACATATATTAACGTCCACACTATAATGATAGCTATATTAGTGCCCACACCAACGGATGATAACATTCTTTTTATTATAAGCCTGCTTTTCTAAGTGCTCAAGCTGTTTAAAGTCATGTGGATTCTGATTGGCTGTTAATGTTTTTGTCTTCAATGTCTTCAGCTAGAAAAAAATCTTTCTGATAGTGATGCCAATGATATCGTTCCTCTGTGTCATTATCGTTATTGTTGTTGTGGACTTGCCTATTCTCATAGAATTAGAATGATTATTAAAACTGTATAGTTATTGTTATCATCCCTAGTGTGAACAGGCCTTTAGAGTTGATCCAGATTGAAGAGAGGTTAAAGCTGTTGGTTACATGTTAGTTTCATCTGTGTTTTTAGGGAGGACATTTTGATCTGGCCGACCGAATGTTTCACAGCGTACGAGAGGCTTGGCTCTCTGCTTCCAAACACAACATGGCTGATGTGAAGGAACTTATCCCTGAGTTCTTCTACCTTCCTGAGTTCTTGCTCAATTCCAACAACTTTGACCTTGGTGAGGATAAGCTTGACAACTAGCCTCATCATCTATACCTTAAATGCAGTCTCTCTCTTTTTAATTTTTATACAAGTATGTTATTTAAATTGATCGATCTTTCCTAAAGGGAGTAAACAGAATGGCACCAAGCTTGGAGATGTTATTCTGCCTCCATGGGCAAAAGGAGACCCGAGAGAGTTCATCAGGGTTCACAGAGAGGTAATTGGCATCAAAATACATTGTCCCTGATGGAGTCGGTGGTCAGAAAGAGGCTCTGTGTGTCGTTGTTTCATCCTATCCACAGATTATTAATACTGTTCTCCTAATCCCAATTTTAGCATTAATGTTAGAGAATAACTGAAGGCCATCTCCAGAAACAGGTTCATAATCTTTAGGGTCTGTGTGTGTTTTTTCAGGCTTTGGAGTGTGACTATGTCAGCTCCCATCTGCATGAATGGATCGACTTGATCTTTGGTTACAAGCAGCAGGGTCCTCCTGCGGTGGAGGCAGTGAATGTCTTCCACCATCTCTTCTATGAGGGCCAGGTCGACATCTACAACATTAATGACCCACTTAAAGAAACCGCTACCATTGGATTCATCAACAACTTCGGCCAGATCCCAAAACAGGTTAGCAAATTCATTTTAAAAAATGTTTTATGTCTGTGGTTATTCTGCTAGGACACCTGTGCAAAGTTGACTTCATACATCTATTAAAAATCCCTGTGACACCAGTTGGTTAAAATTATGGAAAGGAAAGGAAAGGAAAGGAAAGGAAAGGAAAGGAAAGGAAAGGAAAGGAAAGGAAAGGAAAGGAAAGGAAAGGAAAGGAAAGGAAAGGAAAGGAGAAAAAAGAAAAGAAAAGAAAAGAAAAGAAAAGAAAAGAAAAAAGAAAAGAAAAGAAAGGTTGTTCTGAAAAAAAGCTCTATTCTGATTTGTTTTACCGAGGCTATTTGGTTTGATATTTTGTATTTAATGTAATTAAATTCATACATTATTTGTGACTTAGGTGTCCATATACCTTTTGGTACCACTGTACAGTATATCCTGGTGTCTGTTTTATTCGGTATCCAGTTTAACCTCTGTGTTTCTTTTCTTTTAGCTGTTTAAGAAGCCCCATCCTCCAAAGCGGGTCCGTAGTAAGTCAAATGGAGAGGTACCTGGCGTGCCTGTTACAGTCAACTCCACCTTAGACAAGATCTTCTTCCATCATCTGGACAACTTGCGCCCCTCACTCACCCCTGTCAAAGGTAATGCAGAATGGATGGAGCTGTACAGTAGCATTCAACCAAACAGCCCACTTTTTGAATCACATACCATTTTTTTGTCGCTACTACTAGTTTTATATTTTGTCATATTCATTGTTTTGTAATATGTAAAACATATAAATGTCATCTACTTCATTTAATAACTATTTATTCATATTAAAAATATATATATATATATATATATATATTTAATATATATTTAATTTTTTTTTTTTTTTTTTAAACATTGCAAACAGTTCTGGCTATACAGTGAAGAGCATTTAAATGAGCTCTGTGTGTGTGTCATTTGTGTCACTTACAGAGCTAAAAGAGCCAGTGGGTCAGATCGTGTGCACTGACAAGGGTATTCTGGCTGTTGAGCAGAACAAGGTGTTGGTTCCTCCTGCCTGGAATAAAACCTTTGCTTGGGGTTACGCGGACCTCAGCTGCCGCCTCTCCAACTATGAGTCTGACAAGGTCATTTGCAACATACAAGTTCTTCTGTTTACTTACAGTGCTTTTAGCAGCTGTTGTGAATGGCTGTCAGATCGTAAAATGCATTTGGGACAAGAGCATCTACAAAGCTTTGCATATTCATAAAATGTGTCTTAAAAAATGTTAGGTTTACTTTTATATTAACTAGAGTTAATAATTGGGGTCAATTTTTCTTCTCCAAGCCTGCATTTATTTGATAAAAACTGTAATATTGAAATATTAAGTGTCACATGATTCTTCAGAAATCGTTCTAATATGCTGATTTGGTGGAAACATTTCTTATTATCAATGTTGAAAGCAGTTGTGCTGCTTAATATTTTATAGAAATATTGATGAATATAAAATTTAAAAACATCATTTGTTTGAAATATTTTTTGTCTTTTTTCTTTTGTCTATTTTTGTCTTTACTGTCACTTTTGATCAATTTGATGCAACCTTGCTGAATAAAAGTTTTATTTACTTTTATTTACTTACTGACCTCAGACTTAAATGGTAAAGTAAATATTTTCTGTATTTTGCTGAGTAGCAGCATTTATAGACAATTTCCGAGAGTTTCTTTGAGTTAACAAAAGCATTTGAAATTTTTTGCAGTATTTTCTTTCTATTTTTATCTTCAAAAATCATTTCTGTAGGGATATAAAATGTAGACGTGGAAACATTCTTTTCAATGCTGTTCAGATGATTTGTATTTCACTGTGTAGTAGTTTTTTTTTTTTTTTTTTTATAAAGCTTGTGTTGTTAGTTTATTCTGTATATAAAGTTTTCTCAACTGTCTGATGTTTGTGTGTTGTGTCCGTCTCATAGGCAGGGATAGTATATGAGTGTCTGTCTGAGTGGGGGCAGATCTTATGTTCTATCTGCCCCAATCCCAAACTCGTCATTACTGGAGGGTTCAGCACAGCCATCTGTGTTTGGGAGACCGGGACCTTCAAAGAGAAAGCCAAGACCCTCACACTCAAACAGGTAACCGTTATTAGCACATGATAGCTTTTGTTTCGTATTTGATTTAATGCTGTGCTTGTTTGATTCATTTTACTCACATTTTTGGGGATTTTAAACCAAATAATATATTTATATTTTCCTTTAGACTCATTTGCTAAACCTACTTTTGTATGTTTTGTATGTTGTTTTGTATGTTGATTTAATATATGTATGTATGTTTCCAGGCTCTTCTGGGCCACACAGATGCAGTTACATGTCTCACAGCGTCATCAGCTTACCACATTATCGTGAGTGGCTCTCGGGACCGTACGTGTATCATTTGGGACCTGAATAAGCTGTCTTTCGTCACCCAGCTAAGGGGCCACCGGGCTCCAGTCTCAGCACTCTGCATCAACGAGCTTACTGTGAGCCCACAATAATGCTTTCTAAAAGTTTGCATTTTTAAATTTTATTGGGGCAATAAAATAATCAATAATATTGGATTATTCAGAATTAAAATTGATTGCCAACTCTTCAAATATTTTTTTGTATGAAGTTAATTTGATCTGTACATCAAGTTCTCAGAAATTGTAATGCAAATTTCTATTTCTCAAGTGAGATGCTGTTACGTTATTATTTTGAAAAAGCTTACCGATTTAATTTCTTGCTTTTTATGATGCTTCAAAATAAAATGATGCCTCAGAAGTAACTGAAGTATTCTGTGATTTGGTTCTGACTCTGTCTGGGTATAGGGTGATATCGTGTCCTGTGCTGGCACCTACATCCATGTGTGGAGCATTAATGGAAGCCCCATCGCCAGCGCCAACACCTTCACCGGCCGCAGCCAACAAATCCTCTGCTGCTGCGTGTCAGAGATGAACGAGTGGGACACACAGAATGTTATCGTTACAGGACACTCTGATGGAGTTGTCAGGGTAACGGCCTTCACCTAAATTTACATTCTTTCTTTTCATTCTGTGTCATTAAATGTGTTCAACAGATAACAGTTCTTGACAAGTGACTTTATGTTGTAGTTCTGGAGAACTGAGTTCTTGCAAGTCCCAGAAACCCCTGCTCCAGACCCTGTAGAGCCCCCCGAAGTGCCAGACTGCTGTGGAGAGATTGGTAAAACATCCCCCCCTTTGCATCTTTTAAATGGCATTTATGCTGTTATATTGCAAAGATGATATGAAAGTATTAAATAAAATAAGTAATGCATTAAATTGATTAACTTAGCTATAAGCAGTTTTAGCTTGTCTTATGCATTATAGGAATTTATTTTGACTTTTATTGGATCTTTTCAGATTAAATAAACTCAAATCTTGTTTTTCCAGAGGGTCGTGACGCTCCAGACGATGACAGCAGTGAGTCTGAGGGCGAGGAAGCCAGCCTCAGTCAGGACCCCAAGCCTCGGACCTCAAACAGTCAGCCCAGCAGTACCGTCCACAGACCCAAACCTCGCAACGGAGCCTCCTGGTCTGTGGACAGTGGCTCTGACGACTCCCGCCGCTGGTCGGACACACTCAGCATTGACGAGAAGGACGGATTTGTTTTTGTAAACTACTCAGAGGGCCAGATTAGACCAGGAATTTCCTCGCAGCCACATTCCCAACCGCACTCAGCACCCTCACATGGGCCAGTGCCACAGCCTCTTCAGCCCTGTACAATGGAGGCTCGGTCCTACAACAAACTAAAACCAGGTGCAGTAGATTAAAATCAGCTGTGTCGTGATGATTTTTTTTATAAATAGCCTATATATATTTAATTTATTGCTCATTTAAAACGAATTTAATAGATTTCATTATTTTAATTTATTTTTTATTTCAAATTATGAAATTGACATAATTTACTTGAACATTTTTGATGTAAACCAAAGTGAGATCAGTAAATCCTTAAATGAATTAAATGTATGTAACCAAAATGTATTTAAATTCATAGGTTTTAGAAGTGTGGCTATTAACTCAGTTTAGCATTAGCATCTGCATACAAGTGCTGTTATCTTGTGTTGGAATATTCTTCTGATAGTGCTTTTTTTTTTTTTTTTTTTTTTTTTTTTTTATGTGAGCAACTGGCATGTCTTTACTGTTCGCTTTGTCTCCTGAACAGGCTACAGATGGGAGAGACAGCTGGTGTTCCGGAGCAAACTCACCATGCACACAGCGTTTGACCGCAAGGACAATGCTCATCCTGCGGAAATCACCTCGCTTGCCATTTCAAAGTAGGTACTCTGTGTTTGTGCTGGAATGTGGATAAAAGACTGTTTTCTACTGTGTCTCTAATGTGATTTAACTTTGACATGCCAGTGTTTGCTCAGAGGGTCTCAAATGAATTGTCTCTTAACAAGATAACAGCTGATAACAAGCTGTTCTTGTGTACTCAGGGACCACAGTAAGATACTGGTAGGTGACGGCCGTGGCCGCGTGTTCAGCTGGTCTGTCAGTGATCAACCAGGACGCTCTACTGCAGATCACTGGGTGAAGGACGAACAGGTGGACAGCTGCTCCGGATGCACCGTGCGTTTCTCCCTCACTGAAAGACGCCACCACTGCAGAAACTGTGGCCAGGTCTTCTGCCAGAAGTAAGACAGATTATTTACGATGATATTTACAATATATGGACTAAATCAATTTTAAGCGTTTATTTATTATAATATTTTTTATACCCATTGGGAAAAGACCATTGCAACTGTTTTGTTCTTTGTTTATTTTGTTTGGTTTGGGGTTATTTTTTTTTTTTTTGGTTTTGTTTTGTTAGGTTTAGTTTGGGTTTTTTTTTTTGTTTTTTTGGTTTGGTTTGGGTTTTTTGTTTTGTTAGGTTTGGTTTAGTTTTTTTGTTTGTTTTGGTTTTGTTTGGTTTTTGGTTTGGCTTGGGTTTTTTTGTTTGGTTTGGGTTTTTGTTTGTTTTGGTTTGGTTGTTTTGTTTTTTTGTTTTAGGTTTGGTTTGGGTTTTTTGTTTTTTTATTTTGTTTGGTTTGTTTTTTGTTTTTGTTTGATTTTTTGTTTGGGTGTTTTTTTGTTAGTTTTGGTTTGGTTTGGGTTTTTGTTTTTTATTTTGTTTGGGGGTTTTTTTTATTTGTTTTTTATTGTGTTATTTGTGTTATTTGTGTTTTAGAAATTTTGTGTTTTGTGTGTAATCTTTAAAATGTCTTTATAATTAATATGACTATAATTTCAGTGACTAAATCATTTTCAGCTGGTTTTCAGTGTTTCACAATTTGTTGCCCGTTCCCTCAGGTGCAGTCGCTTTCAGTCAGAGATCAAGCGGCTGAAAATCTCCTCTCCTGTGCGTGTGTGTCAGAACTGTTACTACAACCTGCAGCATGAGCGGGGCTCTGAAGAAAGCCCAAGAAACTAGATCACCCTCACCCTGCATCACATGCCCAAAGCTCAAAATGCCAACCACCCTCAAAAAACCCATTTCACCTCTCCCCGTGCAAAATCCCATTGGTAAATCACTGACGTAGACCAACATGGGATCTCTAATGCTCATAATTTCATATATCGCAGAAGTGTGAACATTAAAGAGAGATGATTGTTAGTTTACTTTTCCATTCATGCGTTTTCTTTTGCAGTATGCTGCGTCATCTCATTCGCACCATCCACAGTCAGCAATGTTTAGATTTTAGAAAAAGCAATGGGTATAAAACGCTTCCTGATCAAACGAGATGACATTTGTTTATATTGTAAATACTTACAATGGCATTTTTAACTAGAAACAGTGAAACAAAAAGTCATTATTAAGAGATAAAAAAAAAAGAAATGAAAACAACACATTGCTTGTAATATAGTATTACAGTATGTTAAAAATCACTCTTGGCTTTAAAAGAACAAAAATGTGAGTGTGTGTGTGTGTGTAGTCAACGTCACAAGTCACAGCATCCCAGCGGGAATAATATTGGGGACTATGAATGTTGATAAATGTTTGTGGGTTGACATTACTAGCTTGTCTAGTTATGCAAAAGCTTAATTATTATGTTTGTTTTATATGTTCTGTTAAAGTGTTGCCCACAGTATCAGCCAGTTGCCATAGACAGAGTTTTTCGGTTTAAATTTTGTTGCTAAACTGCCTTGATTTGTAACTACTATCATGTGTTTTAACAGTATAGGTCAGTGAAAGTATGTAAATGTTGAATTTAGATTAAAGACTGATGATTTTTACCACTTTAAATCATTTTCTTAAATGACAGGATTCATTCAACCTTTAAATGATTCCACCACCTTTTTATATGCGTTTCAAAGACAGAAAGTCAGTTGATAGACTATAATATGAAACAAGTGTCAAGAGTTCATATACGTTTCATATGGGCTGTTTTGCCTATGTAAATTTTACTGTGGGACTTCTCTGACAGTCCTTAATGCAATTCTTTATGTTACTCATAACTAATATGACTTAAATGTTACTTTCTAACACTAGCTTTGTTTTTTACTTTTTCACTATTTTCTTATTCTTAATCTCAATTTGAACTATTTGCGATGTTGCACCAGTTTAAACGTCTGTAGATTATGAAAGCAATAGTTACTGATGTTTTCACTCCACATACATTTGATAAAAGACTGTAGCTTGAAAGTTATCATGTGTAAAGAAAAAGGGATTTAACACTTTTTGAAGGACTGGAAGCCTAGTTTCTCCGTACCTTAGGCAAGACTATGAAATAGAAAGTCTGTTGTTTCATCTGTTCCTTTTTTGTTTGTTTGTTTTTGATTTTTGATTTTTTTTTTTTTTTTTTTGATACTGTGGGCAATACCTATCAAAAGTGCTGCTTTTATTAATAGAGAGAATTTCTTTCTTTCTTTAAACTGTCTGACACAACTTTAAAAAGATGAAAAAAATTGTTGCAGTTGTTTTATTCACTGTTATATGATTTCCGTACAGCCTAATATGCACTCATTATAGTTGAATTATTCTGTATTAAAGTACTGTAATTCAGTGTGCAATCATAACATCACAAAGCTGTTAGGATTTTGCTGTCGACAAGCAGCTCAAAGATCAAACGGCTATATCAATCTGAAATTATTTTTGCACCTTGACATGTAGATGAGACAAAGACATGGAGTTTTATCAGATGCATTTTTTAAGTTGTGGGCTATTATTTTGAACGGGTGCATTTCTTTACAGTAAGATGAACTGTACAAAGTATTTATGCAATTATAAAGTTTTCTTTTTTATGATTTTTTTTTTTTTTTTTTGTAATTTCTCAGCAAGTTTGGTTACTTGTTGCATGTCTAACACAACTGACTTTCTGTGTCAGTGTATTGTACATGTTTTGGCATTGTTTATTTGTTTTTTTCTTTCTTTGGCTCATTTTTTATGGCATTATCTAACGAGTCGATCCTGAAGGTTTTGTGTACTGTTTTAGGTGGATATACAGAGAACATGTCCCATGATTCTGGAATGACTTTTATATTCTATGTATGGATGTTGAGGACTGATCGAACTGATGAAATACACACGGATTGTCCCTGTTTGGTGGTCTTGTGATAGACTGCATTACTACAGTATCTAGTGTGCAAAACTGTGGTAGCTGAATGTTCATTGTATATTTGTGTTGAAAAACAATTACATGAACCCCCTCCCCCCATAAATAACCCCTATACCTGTTATTATGACGCAATAGATATGGTACTCATACTTTTTAATTTAATTTCAATTAAATACTTGCTGTTTACCACCACCAGTGTCAAATGAGTTTTTTTCCATTTTTACTTCCAATGTATAAGGCCAGGAACTTCGTTATAAATAGAGACTTTAGAAAATGTATAAAGATATATATATGGACAAATGTGGTGATTTCACACTTTTTAAATTGGATCAAAGCTGTTGAATACATAGTGTTTGATCAAGACGGCATTCATTGTGCTTGGAAACACATGTTTGTCCTAATCACTAACAGTTACAACGAAGCCCGGTATTAAGTCTCTGATGAAAGCACTGAGGTGTTTGATGACTGGTTTCCAGGAACACTGCTGAACGCTCATTTGTCTGAGAAACGATCCATTCTAGTGGAACATGAATCCTTCAGACTTCTTGCAACATGCATGTTTAAATTTGGGTGTCCAGTAAACCACTCCACTGTATTGAGAAAGCAAGTGAGAGACAGTGTTGCAATCTGATTAGTGTTCTAAAACCACACATCTGTTTGTTATGACACTTTATAATATCCTTTTTACTACAGTGTTAAAAATACAAATTGATTAATGTATATATATATTATCTAAAATATAATACAGCATCATGACATTTCTATTTGAATACACAAATTAATAAAAGTAAACTAAATTGCTGTCTTGTGTGTACACCAATGAACTATATAAACAAATAGACACAATGATCAGGCATAACATTATGACCATGACCCGTCGAGGCATGGACTCCACTAGACCCCTGAAGGTGTGTTGAGGTATCTGGCACCAAGATGTTAGCAGCAGATTCCTTAAGTCCTGTAAGTTGTGAGGTGGGGCCTCCATGGATCGGACTTGTTTGTTCAGCACATCCCACAGATGCTCGCTTGGATTGAGATCTGTGGAATTTGGAGGCCAAGTCAACACCTCAAATTCATTGTTGTGTTCCTGAACCATTTTTGCATTGTGGCAGGGTGTATTATTCTGCAGAAAGAGGTCACAGCCAGCAGAGAACACTGTTTCCATGAAAGGGTGTACATGGTCTGCATCAATGCTTAGGTTGGTGGTACTTGTCAAAGTAACATCCACATGGATTGCAGGACCCAAAGGTTTCCCAGCACAACATTGCCCAAAGCATCACACTGTCTCCACTGGCTTGCTTTCTTCCCATAGTACATCTTGGTGCCATGTGTTCCCCAGGTAAGCAACGCACCCGGCCATCCACGTAATGTAAAAGAAAACGTGATTCATCAGACCAGGTCACCTTCTTCCATTGCTCTGTGGTCTAGTTCTGATGCTCACGTGCCCACTGTTGGTGCTTTCAGAGGTGGACAGGTGTCATCATGGGCACCCTGACTGGTCTGCGGCTATGCAACCCCATACGCAACAAACTGCAATGCACTGAGTGTTCTGACACCTTTCATATCTTAACTTCTTGAGCAATTTGAGCTACAGTAGCTCGTCTGTTGGATCAGACCTTCACTCCGCACGTGCATCAATGAGCCTTGGCCGCCCATGACCCTGTCGCCAGTTCACCACTGTTCCTTCCTTGGACCACTTTTGATAGATTCTGACAGCTGCAGACCAGGAACACCCCACAAGAACTGCAGTTTTGGAGATGCTCTGACCCAGTCTTCCAGCGGTCACAATTTGGCCCTTGTCAAACTCACTCAAATCCTTACCCTTGCCCATTTTTCCTGCTTCTAACACATCAACTTTGAGGATGAAATGTTCACTTGCTGCCTAATATAATAATCAGAGATAATCAGTGTTATTCACTTCACCTGTCAGTGGTCATAATGTTATGCCTGATCGGTGGATATCTATTATAGATCAGTGGTATACACAATCTCATAATAGTTGACATTGTAATAACTATAGCAAGGTTTTGGTGACTTGGCAGTAAACAAGAAACATTAATGCCAGAAATTTAACCCGACTGGAGTTTTAACCAAAGTAAAAAAAAAATAATAGCAGGACAAACATTATCTTTAACATCTGGGCCTATATTCGGCCGTCACTATTGATTGAATTCAGTTGTAGGATATGGATTTCACTTGTAAGTACACTCTGTGCATACACAGAAGAGTGACAACCGTATTCACTGTAGCTGCAATGTTTACATAGCCTGCCATTACAAGACTAAAGTAAAAAAATAAGTTTCTTAGTAAAATAACAGATCTTGCACTTTATTCATTCTGATCATTTATGAAAAAAAAATCACCTCATCCAAATACTGTTAAGTATTGTGTAGAAATGTTGTGAGGACAATATTTTGCTGAAGTTGAAGGTGAAGTTCAGAAGAAAACAAGATGGTTTCATGCTTAGAGGGTACCAGAGAACGTTATACAGTGTAAGTTTGAGTACTGTAAATAATGATCATTTGTTTCAAACCTGCATGATTTACTTTCTTTCGACAGTCTTAGTCACCATTCACTTTCACTATATGGGAAAAAATGCACTGAGAGTGAATGTGGCTGAGACTGTCATTTCAATTTAAATCAGAGAAAAGGGTTATACAAGTTTGGAATAACATCATGATGAGAACATTTTTACATGTGGATACATGTAACAGTAATCTTTCTATTTCTGTATGCAAGTTTCAGAAGACTTTTTTAAAAGCTCAGTTTACATATTTTCTTGCATCATAGAAGTAAAACAAGTTCTACAGACTACTTTTCTAGTAATTGCATTCAATGAATCATAAAATATTTTTAGATCTCAACTGAAAAACCTAAAGGACTTAATAGACATTATTTTATATAAATTAAACTTCCCAGGGAGAATTATTAACTTTAATGTGTTAACAATTATAGGAGAGCCATAGGCTATAACAGTCCAAAAAAAAAAAAAAAAAACTGTGTGGGAGTTTTAGGTTCAAAGTTACAAAAAGAGCATTGTGGTGAGATGTCTTGACTTCACAACAGGCTACAAATAAACTCACAAGTTCATCATCATGTCGACTTCACATCAGCAACAACATTCACAGTCTCATTTGGACAGTCGTAAGAGTAGAGAAGTGAAGTGCGCTGAACTCCAACCGCAGAGTGGAGCAGTGTTTCCTCTTTATGTTGAGTCACTGAGTGAGTGAGTGAGTGAGAGAGAGAGAGAGAGAGAGCGAGAGAGAAAGAGAGATAGATAGAGAAAGAGGTTGGTCTGGTCTCTCACTTAACTAACAAAACAGCAGCAGATCTGCGGGCATAAACAAATGCACGCAGGTTGTCTGTCCCTCCACCTGCCGCGGAGACACTTTAATGGTCGCAGTCTGTTAAATTAACCGGATTACTGAGACTGACAGAACCCCGCTCTGCTTCATTTTAACGCGGACCTCCGACGAAATCTATGTATAATTTAGACTGAAATAAGCAAAAATGACGGAGCTGAGACGGCGTGGAGGAGGAGGAGACCCTGACAGCACGGAAAACATCAGTGACAAGGTAATTTATGGAGCACACGTTCAGTCAGATGGCTTTATTTCTCTCAGTCGATTGCCAATGACCTTCTAGCTAAGCAGCTAACGAGCAACCAGTCAAACCGCTTCAACCTGACCAGATATTACACAAAAACAACTCGCTTAAGGTAATATTAGGATTGTATGGGGTGTCATTTGTGTTATGGTACTGTCCCTTTAATTTATTTAGTCGTTAAACTGTCGGTTGCCTCATATGAAGTTGCTGAGCCAAACACGCTGCAAAGCCAGAGAGTCAGTGACTGTGTCGCAAAATCTAGTGAGCTCCCTACCTAGACAGCATTTTTGGCCATCATAGACGCGTCTGGAACGTTCTGAGCATTTTGACCATCAAATAGGTACGTTTGTCATGCCCAAAGCATCTCGTTTGAGACACGGTCATCTGTCAGAGTCAGCTTGTGTGTCATACAGAGCTGTTTAATGTCATTTAAATTAGAAACCATTTATTTAAAGAAGTAGTAGTTTACACAAAAATAAAATGTGACAATTTTATTACCCTCATGTTGTTAGAAACAAGTATGGAACACAAAAGGAGAAGTTGGCAGAATGACAGTCTCGGTCTCCACTCATTTTCTTTGCTTCTTTGCTATGAATTGAAAGTGAATGGTGACTATCATCATCCTTTTTTTGTGAAAGAAATCGTACAGATTTGAAAGGAGGAGCGTGAGATAATGAGGACAGTGAATTATTCTTCTGAGGTCAGCCAAGATCTTTGTTGCTGTTGTTGTTTTGTTTAAACATCACTTTTCTGTATTCCGTTGTTTATCAGAGAAATTGTAGTGTAAAAACGTTGTATTACTGCAGCCGTTTCAAATGACCAACATTAATTTATTGTGAAACATATTGGATGCCTTTGAATGTGTTAGTGACAGGACTAAAGCTCCAGAGTGTTTTTACAGGATAGTAAACTCATTATGCACTCTTGAGCTGGGTATATACCAAGGTATATATTTAGTATACTGGGAAATATTTATTTAAGAGGTGAAAGATAAGTTTTGAGGCATGTGCTTTAGTTCAAATTGTATCTAACACTATCTCTATTTACAAAGTCTGTTTGCTTATGGAGTATGCTCTTTGTGAATATGGAGAGTATGTATCTGATTGGCGAGTGGCCGTTTCCTCTTCTCTAAAATGATGTAGTGATGATGATGATGGCTAAGCGTTGGAGTAGATCATATGTAACAACAAATCACTTGGTCTGTTGGTCACAGTGTGGAAAAGTTGAGAAGGGAGTAACTCCTGGAAATGGATGATTTGAGCTCATGACTCCGTAATTACAGTTACAAATTTTTTTAGTCACAGACAAGGCTTTTGAATGAGATCTTTGTGTGAAGGTTTCCTGTCATGTCTTTACTCTTGAACTGTCTCATGAAGACTGTTTCCCCTGGAAATGTTTGCTATAAATGGATGTGGGAAAATTAGGGGACCTAATTGTGATTGTGATAGAGATAGTATAGAGCCAAGACCATTATAAGTCTTCTTCCACCCAAAACTTTACATAAGAAAACCAAATTTGACGAAAATATATATATTTATACTTATTTATTTCTATAATAATAATAAATAAGCATATGAAATTATTTAAATTACGTCAATAACATTATTTACAAGTATACAGTTATTTTAGTTTGACTGAAATCAAGAGTTTTATTTTCTTAAAATGTTGTGACCAAGACTTCAGTGTTGATTATGCAGAAAATATTTTGAGCTTTGTTTTGTTTATTCACAAATACTTCTTCAAGGGCAACTGGTTTATCCTTTTATATGGAAATAAATGGCTCTGAAAGAACATTGTGTTTTTGTCCTGGAGACCTTATAAGACTAACGCTGTCGCACAGGCCGAGCTGCCTGTCCATCTAGAGCCCCTCAGCCAGTTCTCTCTTTCCATCACTCATTTTAACTAGCAGAATTTACAGCCCTTCACTTTCACTGAGAGCTGAATCTCATGGTTTGCAGTTAATATCTTGTTTTCTTTTCCCTTAACTAAGAGAAGCATCATTAGCCTGAGTCTCTCTGGGTTTTAGCATGGTGCTCTGCTTAATGTACCTCCTCAGCAGTGTTTGGAGTTCAGTGGACCATCATAACCTCAGTGCAGCACGTACTCCAGCCTGGCCTTAGCCGTCGATTGGTTCTTTTCTCGTGTCCTACTTCTGCAATTTACCACAGAAATCTGGATACTCGGCATCTATTCTAACCACACAATTCGGTTTAGGCCTGGTAGTGTACATTATTATAATTATTAAACATTATTATGATTTCTTAGACTGAACTATATTACATTTGTAATACAACTGCACTGTTAAATGCAAAACAAATCATAATAAGTTATTTTACACTACAGCAGTAAAATCACAAAAATTATGTCTTAGTTTCTTTACTTGCAACAGTTAAACCCTCAAGGAGAACTGCAGGGAGACCTGTAAGTTTATATGCCAACAGGTTTACAAACACTTCTCATTACAGTTAGTTCTCTTTAGTTTGCTGCATTTGCCGCTCCTCAGCCACTGAAAACACCAAATCTCAGCTGACTATACTTATTTAATTCAAATACGGTACACACTGCGGTGTTTGTCAACTTGATGTTGGAGAGAAGAGAGAATGAGAGAGCACAGCTGGTACCATCAGTGTATAAATTAGGGCTGTGTGTCGGCAACAAAGTCACGTTACAATATGTATCATGATACGAGTCAGTACTGAACTAAAATTCTAAGCAGAATTTAGTATGTCAGCTGTTTATTGAACACTGCATACAGGGCTGTTGCTAACTATAGGCAGAGTATGCAGTTGCCTAAGACCTCTGCAGTATGCACAGCAATAGGGCAAATACAATAGAGAATACAATAGATACAAATTAAACAATGCTGAATAATGTTTTTCATGTAAGTCTATGTAACAGTGTCGTATTCAGCTAATAGCCTACTACAAAAATTGATCAAAGTAATCAAATGTAAACAAAGACTATAGATATAGAAAGACAGTTCACTCCTATAAGTTATGAATGGAAAAACTGCAATGCACAATATGGCAGAATACGTCCCGCCTTCTAAGTAAAAGAGCCAATCGCTTGTTGATAAAGTCATTGTGTCACTGCAGCTGCCGTTAGAAGCTCCGGTTCCCATAGAAACCTTAGACTCGCGCTTAGGACTGCACATGCACACTGGTTCGTCTAGCCTGAAAAATAAGCTTTTTTTTAATGCTATTTAAGCATAATAAACAACATTTATTGGACAGTTTGTGTAAGATTTTGAAATATGTTATTTAATTGTGAGTTCGCCAAGCAGTTTTTAAGATCTCAGGATTCCACCGTTCAAATAGATAGGTTTTGGATACCTGAAATAGCTGCCCCGAGGTGTTGCAAATATGGCCGCCGAGTGAACAGACTTTCCTTGAAAGCGACTTTGATGTAAATCCTCGCCAAGACGGCCATGTTTTCGTGTGTAATTGACCTCTTTAGGTGCACACACGTAGCTCTAAGTATACTTTGCTTGTTTATGTTTCGATATATTGTGCACAGAAAGCCACCAGGGAAACTTAGCTAGCTTAATGCAGTTTTAATAACTTTTTTGTTATTATTTTGACAATTTTTGACTGATCTGGGGGACTTAAGTTTTATTTCCCGAACACTCCCCCATCTTCCATTGTTAGACCAAACAGGTAGTCCCACCCCAAACTCATTGCTTTGGCAGAAAGTATTTTGATTGGCTAACACTTGTGGGCCGTAGTCATTTCTCAGGACACATCTTTCAGTTTAATCATTTTATGTGTTGTATTCTGCAAACCTTATGCTGGTGAGTGACTGTGCTGGTATTTTTAGCAGTGTTTTTCTCCCATAATGCAACAGTGGACTAATTAGCACAGAATACAGTGTGCAATGCTGCTTTAGGAATTCTGCTGCATCCACTCGCCTTCGTCCACTTTTGACAAAAGCAGTGAGTGTGTCCATTTTGGTATTTGCTGCAACAGTATGAAGTCCTGATCAGACAGTTTTTGTGCCACCGCTGTAAAGTATTTAAAGGGACAGTGAAAACTGGGCCAAGCTGTCAGTCATCCCCGGGAAAAGTCTGCAGAAGATATCGTCCTTTACTGACACTTTATTTTCACCCTTGAAGCACTTCAGAGAGGATTTAATAGCCTGCTGAAGTGATGATCTGGCAGGTTATTTGGCATTTCCTCTGTTCATTGGTTATATGATCTCTGTCTGTTCAGCATGTTTGTTACAGATACCGGTTCTGCATGCAGAAACTGAATGAAAGATGTGGTGACTGATGGCTGCCTCTGTGTGTTTGTGTTTTGTTGTGTGCAAGGCCTTCTGGGGCGGAGCTGGACTGGGGCTTTTCCCTCTTTCTCTCTCTGGGATTAGTGTAGTCTCATTTATGGAGCAGCTAATCAGCAGGCTAGTCTTCTTATCCCCTCACTTTCAGGACTCTTGTAGGAAAGGAGGATACATGTGTGGAGCACACAGCTCTCAAGGACACATACAGCGCCATTTCTCCCTCTTCTGAACTGCACATATTTTGGATTTTCTTCACTTGGATGAAATAAAAGAGTTCATTGTTGTGTAGAGACATACTCTAAAGTTCACAGTGCAAAGCTGTCCCCAAGGCCATGCCAAACCTTTACTGAAACTAAAATAATAATAATAATAATAATAATAATAAAAAAACAGGCAGAGAATTTATTGCTGGCGTACAACAATAGAATATTAACATACTGCCGTCCACATTTGCATATCAGTGTCGTAATGATGATAATAATAATAATAATAATGTATTATTATTATTAATATAATATTTTGAGTAAATCAATAATAGTAATACTTAATGATATTAATAATATTTATTATTATTATAAAACCATATTGTGTTTTAAAATTTTAGTCATTATTGTGTCAAACAACAGAAATAAAAAATAAAATAAAATAAAATCGGACACTTGAACAAAAATAATCTATAATCTGTATTGGTAACAACAAAATTGGTGATTTGAAGTGATTTGATGCAGAAAGACACTTTGACTAACATTATAAGTGGACTTTAGGGAGCAAAATAAAACACTGACAATGTAAAATAGCCTATTTGAAAGTACTCTGGATGATTTGGTTTTAAGAGCTGTAGGTAAAGTGTCCTATTGACCTGTTGAGTGCCATTTTCACCCAAAAATTAAAATTCTGTCATTAATTACTCACCCTTGTGTCATTCCAAGACCTTCGTTCATCTTTCGAACACAAAAGATCATTCGTTTTGATGAAATCTGAGAGCTTTCTGTCCCTCCATAGAGATTCAATGCAACTACCACTTTCAAGGTCCAGAAAGGTAGGAAAGACATCATTAAAGTACTTCATGTGACTTCAGTGGTTTAAACTCAGTTTTATGAAGTGACATGAGTGCTTTGATCATGCAAAAAACATAATTTACAACTTTATTTATGAAAATCTTGATCTGCAACATGCGTTCACGAGAGCATTAAGATGCATGCGTGTACGGCGCATATACAACGCACAAGAGCTCCAGCGAGAGCTGACATTGCTGCATAAACATGCTTTGAATAATGTTATTTTGTAAATTAGGTGGTTAATTATGTTTTTTTGTGCAAACAAAGCACTCGTGTCGCTTCATAAAATTGAGGTTAAACCACTGATGTCACTTTAATTATGTCTTTCCTACCTTTCTGGACCTTGAAAGGATCTCTAGGGAAGGACAGAAACTGCTTGGATTTCATTTAAAAATATCTTAGTTTGTGTTCTGAAGATGAACAAAGGTCTTACGGATGTGGAACGACACAAGGTAGGTAATTAATGATAGAATTTTCATTTTTGGTGAACTAACCCTTTAAATAGTGAAAATATCAGTGCACATTCATAAACACTGATTCTTTTTCTTGAATGGACTGCAGTATGTTACTAGGCTGCCATTTAGTGTAACCCTCAGGATAATAATAGGTCCACTCATCTGGAGCATTAGGAAACTCTCATTCTCATCTGTCTATTGTCCTGGCAGTGTATAAATGGGATAATGTTTGTTTGTTGCCTTCAGTTTTCTTTTCAGAAATAACGGTTTAAATTTCAAACTGCACAAAATCAGTTTGACTACACCGATGTAGTTGGTAGTTGGAATAAGTGTTGCTCAGGTCTGTAAATTTCCATGAATGCTTTCTGGGGGCTTGAGTGTGCCCTCATTAAAAAGTTAGCAGAGGGTTTCTTTTACTACCCTTAATCTGAGCCTTGTTTCAGACATGAGTGACCTCTCTACTCAACGCAACTTGCTCCCAATTACCTGCTCAGCACAGTTTTTACAGTCTTGGTCCAAAGAGTTTGGCTAATTTTGGAAATTATACTGTGTTTGTCTTGTTCTTACATGGCCAAATTTGGTTGTCAGTAAGGGGTTTGACAGAAATGCCACCAAACATAAAATACACAAAAGCTATGAATAACAGAGCCAACATAGACTCACAGGAGTTTGACTGGCATAAAGTCTGGAGCACATTGCAGCTTATTCAGGCCAAGAACTACCTACTTAGACTGGACAACAGTGTGTATTTTATGTGACCTTTAGTTTCTGTAATTCATATGTATACATTTGACAGACACTTCTACCCAAAGCCTGTCCTTACATTGCGTTTAAGGTATACAGTTCATGCGTTTCCTCTACTATTTGAATTACAGAAACACTTGTTGATGTTAAGATATATAATATGTGAAAACATAGTGGTCAGAATTTCTGACAATTTAAAAATAAGTTGTAGCATATAGATGTGTGCCTGTGGAATAACATTTATGTTAGAAGAGTAACATACCAGTAATGTTATTTTTTTAGAGAGGTTGTGTAGGCCGTAGAGGAACATTATGGCTATGCAGTATTATATATATATTAACTTTTAAGGGTGTAACTTGTTTTCTGTGGCCCTTTTTACATTTAGGTGCTGTAAACAAGCTGTTGAGTCTTTTTCTTTAGCTTTATTTATATTTTGTTTTCCAGTCTGAAAGGGCAGATCAGCCACTTTTTAAACTACTCGGTGATCACAGTGGTAGACTGTTGGCACAGCATTTAAATCTAGATTACAGATTTATTGCAGATTATGAGACAATTAAACATCAGGCTTGCCAGGATGAGGCCTGCTGATGCTGCAACCACATGTAGAGGCATACACATTTACAATGACCGAACCTTGTTAGGCAGCAACATTCCCCTGTGATGATGTTATCGGTGAACATTAGGGCTGGGCATTGAGACCGATTTAACAAATAGATTTGATTCCTATTCACAAGCTCTTGATTTGATTTCAATTTGATCGATATTGATTCATTTTGGATATACATCAGATACACATGTAAAATACAAAAGGAAAAAATCTTTCTTAACTGATGCTGTAAATAATAAAAGGAACCCTGTCAGTTGATATTACAATAAGATTAAAGGGGGTATCACACACAGTTTCTGCCAATCTCATGTTAATCTTGAGTACCTATAGAGTAGTAGTGCATCCTTCATATCTCCAAAAAGTCTTTAGTTTTATCATATTTATAAAAGATACACAAGCTCTACCAAGTCTTTCCGAAAACAGCCGAGCTCCTTGAGGCGTGCCATGTGAGCGGAGCTAAAGTGAGACGAGCACACGCAGCTTTTGCGTCTGCAATCAGTGATCAGCTAAACAAATGTATTTAAACACACATAATACACCATCGCATTATCCCTGGATAACTTTTGAATCGCTATAATGAATATAGCGTATAGTGAATGATGAATAAGGAATTTATGAATTCACTACGTTCGTGTTGTTTACGTTTATATGGAAGTAAAATAATGCCAAATGTTTTTGAAATAAAAAGCTTGTTGAATTGCACTATTTGAAAAAAAATATGCATTACATTAGCTGTACTTGCATTTAGATGCACTGTATTTTTAAGGCTTGCATTTTTATGGGCTGAAATTCAACATGGTCGTATATTTAGGCTGTGAATATTTCAATTAAAAATATTTCACACACATTTTCATTATTAAAAATTCAATAATTCATATTCACCTTTTAGATTTCACTTCCAAAATATTCATTCTGTTTAAAAATACAACCTATAAAATTCGACTAGCAATTTTCAGTCCATTTTATTTCGCTTTACAAATTCACTTCCACAAATTCAGTGGCTCAAATTCGGCAGAAAATTCAACATTTCACATCCGGGAACTGCAGGAAGAGCAGTAGAGTGCCGATACATCATCTCTATCTGCTGTTAGTCTTCTTCACCAGCAGGTGTCGCTAGCGGCTGTTTAGGAAGACCAAAGCAACGCTAGTAAGTCATCATTCATTCATAAAAACGGATTTACAGAAATGGAGCAAGTGGTAAGTGAATGTGTGATGATTATCAGGGCCAGTATAAATGCAGAAAAGCTGATAAAGACACAAAAGCTGCATTTATGTTTAATTCAGTGTATTTACGCTTACTTTCCCTGTGTAGCTACAGCTTTCTCTCCAGTGAACAAGATAACGTTATTGCCCGATGCTGGTGTACAGATCAAACGTTAAATCTGAGATATACATATATTTCTCTCTGTTGATAAGTTTCCTTAAATTTATATCGCAGCGCGGTGTTGTAATAATAGGGTTTCCCTCATCCGTCATAGGATTCCCCTGCCATCAGGACATATAAAACTCTTAATGGACTCGTACAGTGATATAAAAGACCAAACTCGCACCTCATTTGTGATGTAGGTTAGACTATATAGGCTCCAAGAAAGCAGATACTGGCATAAAGTTGATTTGACGCTGAACGTTTGATTATAATATTCGCAAATTTAGGGACCGTCTCTAAAGTTACGACATTCTGTATTCACGTTTCTACCTTCAATAGCATTTAAAGAGAATGACTTAGTCACAAAACCAACTCTAAAGTGTTTATCTAGGTGTCAGGTATAATGCAAACCTTTTAGATTATTGATGTTTATTAAAATAAAAGGTAACACTTTATATTAAATAGTTGATATGAACGAACAATGAACTGCACTTCTACAGCACTTACTAATCTTTGTTAATGTTAATTCCAGCATTTACTAATACATTATTAAAATCAAGAGTTGTATTTGTCAACTTTAGTTAATGCATAGTGAAGTAACATGAACAATGAACTGCTGTATTTTTATTAACGTTAACAAAGATTAACAAATACAACAACAAATGTGTTGCTCATGGATAGTTCACATTAGTTAATACATTATGAACCTTACTGTAAAGTGTTTCCAAATAAACTGTCAAGTAATATGTAAAGATTGCTATGTATTTCACTACTGTATTGGATAATTAGAAGCTCAATAACATTTGATGAGAATGATTTACAATCACCAAAACTACCTGTGAAGTGTTCATCTATAGGTGCCAGGTCGAAGAGTGATGCACCCTTCTCTCTCTCTCTCTCTCTCACACACACACACACACACATTCAAACACACTCAACTCAAAGTACATGCACATATACTTTTTCTTTTTTTTACACATTCATCACACAATTAGTTCTACTTTGTTAATTTTATTTCTAAATTTTATTTAAAATTTGTATAAGCAGGATAATCTATGATCAGGTAAAATAAAAAATGAACAAAGTAAAAAAAATTGTGTGATGAACATGTAAAAAAAAAAAAAAGAAATAGTATATATGCATGTGCTTTGAGTGAGGTGTGTTTGAATATGTATATGTGCATGTGTGTCTACAAGATTTTAGAAACGTGAATACAGAATGTCGTAACTTTAGAGACGGTCCCTAAATTTTCGAATATCATAATCAAACGTTCAGCGTCAAATCAACTTAATGCCAGTATCTGCTTTCTTGGAGCCTATATAGTCTAACCTACATCACAAATGAGGTGCGAGTTTGGTCTTTTATATCACTGTACGAGTCCATTAAGCTGTGTTAAGAGTTTTATATGTCCTGATGGCAGGGGAATCCTATGACGGATGAGGGAAACCCTATTATTACAACACCGCGCTGCGATATAAATTTAAGGAAACTTATCAACAGAGAGAAATATATGTCTATCTCAGATTTAACGTTTGATCTGTACACCAGCATCGGGCAATAACGTTATCTTGTTCACTGGAGAGAAAGCTGTAGCTACACAGGGAAAGTAAGCGTAAATACACTGAATTAAACATAAATGCAGCTTTTGTGTCTTTATCAGCTTTTCTGCATTTATACTGGCCCTGATAATCATCACACATTCACTTACCGCTTGCTCTAATTCTGTAAATCCGTTTTTATGAATGAATGATGACTTACTAGCGTTGCTTTGGTCTTCCTAAACAGCCGCTAGCGACACCTGCTGGTGAAGAAGACTAACAGCAGATAGAGATGATGCATCGGCACTCTACTGCTCTTCCTGCAGTTCCCGGATGTGAAATGTTGAATTTTCTGCCGAATTTGAGCCACTGAATTTGTGGAAGCGAATTTGTAAAGTGAAATAAAATGGACTGAAAATTTCTAGTCGAATTTTATAGGTTGTATTTTTAAACAGAATAAATATCTTGGAAGTGAAATTTGAAATGTGAATATGAATTATTTAATTTTTAATAATGAAAATGTGTGTGAAATATTTTTAATTGAAATATTCACAGCTTAAATATACGACTGTGTTGAATTTCATCCCATAAAAATGCAAGCCTTAAAAATACAGTGCATCTAAATGCAAGTACAGCTAATGTAATGCATATTTTTTTTCATTTAGAGCAATTCAACAAGCTTTTTATTTCAAAAACATTTGGCATTAATTTACTTCCATACGTTTATATGCACTTAGGCGCCTATTGCCAACAAAACAGACATTGGAAGCAGTTTTACTCACCAGCTGCGGTTCCGACTAACAACTGGGATGATTATAGCTGTGACCGCTCCATCTTTCAGTTTCAAGCCATCTGTAAATCCAGCGTAGAACTGGGCCTTGTTTATGAAACCATAAGCGCTGATCCTATATTAACCTTTTAATGATATAATTATGTTTACTCCAGTTCGTTGTTGAAATGTAAATATTTAAATGGTAGCTGTCATCAACTTGTTTTCAGGGATTTATTCAAACATGTATTAAATAAGACACTATTAACAGGTTAAGTAAGAATACAATGAATATGTAATACACATGTCTAATCACATGAGACATGACACATTTCAGTAAGTTGTACTGTTACCTTCAACATACCTTATGATGTTTATTGATGTTTATTTCATGTTATAACTAGTAAAGAGGAAGAGATGATGGGTTCATGTGAGCTCAATGTTGCCGCTTCGCTTGAACTGAAGTGCTACGGTGGTCTGTCGCGACACGTTAAAGAGCGCTGTGATAAAATTGACAGAATTTGAAAGCAGAGACTTTGTTCATATCAAAAGTAACAAAGCAACACATTTTATGTGATTTATTGGATGGGCTACAAATTTACAGGGTTTTTCCTAGGTCAGAAATGGTCTTCCATGGTGTGAGTCCAGTACTGACAATAAATCCAAAATAAATGCAAAGAAAGAGTTTGTAATATTTACTTATTCTATGTATTCACGAAATTAAAAAGTAATCAGGTCAGATCGTAAAACAAAATGCTTAGAAATATTTTATATTTAAAAATCTGTAAATTTATATGTAAAAAGTCACTGAGTGACTGATTTGAAAAGGTAATAATAAAATGTACAACCAAGTAACATTACATAGAAAAAGTGTCAGGTCTATTATTTTGCATTTACACTCCAAGACTTAATGCACAGATCATTTGAAGTACAGTATCAGATTGTTCTGTCAAGCGGATTTAATTGCACATTTAAATAAAGTGTCAGTCCAGAAACTTTGCAATGAATAGTTAGCAGCATAAAAAAAATCTATGTACAGAAAGCTATGGAATTATGTTTGTGTCTTTTTTTTAATTTATTTAATTAAACGTATTTGAGTGCAAAAATAATTATATTGTAAATAAAAAAAAAAATAAAAGATTGCAAATAAAGTCTTCTTAAAGCTGTTTTATTTACAAAAATAAAGTAATTGATAACAAAACTCTTTGCATTGCGAATAAATGTTTGTTTTTTTGTACAGTTTTCATTACACATGCACAAATTTGCTCTCTGTTCTGCTGTCATTGTTAGCGACTCTAAAACCTTCACTTGCGAGTTGAAACGTTTTGAATTCAAGTGAAGCTGCATTGTGGCCGGTATCTAAGCACCACCATGAAAGACCTGTTTCTATCAGTCACACTGTCGGCACAATAATTTGGCCACACCCATTATTCGGTCCCCCCGTGAGTCAGCTCTGACAGAGAGAACGGGTTGTAGCATGGAGAGCAACACATGATTGTCTATGCAGCTAGATAACCAGTGAACTTTAAAAGATCTCTAGCGGCATGGGTTGTTGTTGTTGTTTACATTTAGGGCAGTAGCTTTGATATTTGACCACTCTTTATGATAAAAATGGTTAACCATGACAGTAATTTTTCATTTCTGCTAGGATTACACATCAAACATGCAAAAGCATACCAGTAGTTATGGTATTTTAAATGAAATAATGAGACATACATATTCAGCTGCGTCTATTCCATTTTATTGTGATCGCTCAGATCACAGGTGTACAGATGTTGGAAAATTTTATAGCTTATTTTAGCTATATTGCATCTGTTACCAGGTGCGATTATGTATTACAGGATGAATTTTGTCAAAATGAATCAACATAAAGCCATAACAAAAAAGGTTTTGTTTTCTAGTAAGACATCTGATAATGTGGGTAAATGTATATTAGGATCAAAGGCACATGGCCAAGAAATCCAGTGCCAAATGGGCAGAAAGTGCAATAAACCAGCTGATATACTGTCACCTATGTAGAGTTTGAGAGATCATAAAAATACAGTGAAATAATCAAACTTTTTTGATTATTGAGTACAGTGGTTCAATATTAATATTATAAAGCGATGAGAATATTTTTAGTGCGCCAAAAAAACCCAAAATAACGACTTATTTAGTGATGGCCGATTTCAAACACTGCTTCAGGAAGCATCGGAGCGTTATGAATCTCGAATCAGTGTATCGAATCATGATTCGGATCATGTGTCAAACTGCCAAACAGCTGAAATCATGTGACTTTGGCACTCCGAACAGCTGATTCGATACATTGATTCATTATGCTCCGATGCTAACTGAAGCAGTGTTTGAAATCGGCCATCACTAAATAAGTCGTTATTTTTTTTTTTTTTTTTTGCGCACTAAAAATATTCTCGTCGCTTTATAATATTAATATTTGAACCACTGTACACTACTCACATGAACTGATTTAAATATGTTTTTAGTACCTTTATGGATCTTGAGAGAGGAAATGTCATTGCTCCCTATGGAGGCCTCACTGAGCCATCGGATTTCAACTAAAATATCGTAATTTGTGTTCCGAAGATTAACAAAGGTCTTACGGGTGTGGAACGGCATGAGGGTGAGTAATAAATGATAGAATTTTCATTTTTGGGTGAACGAACCCTTTAATGTAAATAATGATCAAAATTTATATTTCGTCGGGGCATTAAAGGGTTAGTTCACTCAAAATGAAAATTCTGTCATTAATTACTCACCCTCATGTTGCTCCACACCCGTAAGACCGTAATTTGTCTTCGGAACACAAATTAAGATATTAAGAAAATACATCGTTAAAATAGTCCATGTGACTGCAGTGGTTCAACCTTAATGTTATGACGCAACAAAATTACTTTTTGTGCACAATAAACAAACAAAAATAACAAATTCAATCAGCAATTTATTTTCTTTCATGTCAGTCTCCTATGCAGTTTATGTAGTAAACACAGTGCAGTGCTTCCGGGTTCTACGTTGGAACACCGGCTCAGTATTGGCCGACGCTGTTCACGTTAGCACCACAATGCATGCGTGTGATGCTGATGCAGGAGCCAGCCAATACTGAGCTGGCATTCGGACGCAGAACACTGGACAAAATGATTCATCAAAATGAGGATGAATTAAAATCGAGAAATTGATATTGCTAACCCAGCCCTTGTAATCATGATGATTTATTCATCACTTCATAATCACAATCTGTTTGTTCAACTTTTAAAAGTTGGTTAAACTTTTCCTCTTGGTTAGGACTTTCTCCTCCACTTAGCTTCCTCTGTTACTGTTACCAGCCATATTTTATTCTGTTCTTTATCTCGTAGTTGTGGTGTGTTAGCCAAGACAACAGTGAAATATGAGAAAGCAGCCTCTCTTCACCTTCCGAAGTGCAGACAGGTATCTTCAGTCTACTGTACCGCACCTACTCAGGTGCCATGTCCCCAAGCCCGATTGATTTTCCTCAGAGGCATTTGTGTAGCATTTGCATAAATTATGCTGGCTAATATCCCGTCTTCCATCGCTCTCCATTACTTTGACTGGTAAATCTGTGATTTCCATGAAGAGCTGCATTTCATTGGGATTGCAAAAGACTACTGGTTTATGACATTGTGACTTGTGTGTTTTGTTTTTGTTTCGTCTAAGTGTCTGGCTGGTCTCTCACCTAGTGAGCGTTAGCGATGTGCAACACTTCATATTTTCAGTACCACAGGAGGGTTACCTGAACAACCAGTCGACTAATCAGACTAATCAGTGTCTAAAATGTTTCTTAGTGGCATTTTTACCCGAGACTAGGGCTGCAACTAATGATTTTGAAACTATTAATCTGATGATTATTTCTTCGATTGATCAAATGAAAAGTTTCAAAATGATTAATTATTAAAATAAACAAATATAGTGAAAGTATCTATGTAGGATATGCTATACATTATTTGCAAAAAAAATGGTTAAAATGTAAACATTACATTTTAAACCAAAAAACAACTGATAGCTTACCATTTTAGAGCAAAAGTTAAAATGACTAAAATTGATAATAAACAAAAACAACTTGTACAAGGTATGAGGAACACACACATTCACTCATTTGAACATAGAAATTATATTATGATACTCCAACAATAGTCATTTTAACTGTAACTACTCAAATAAAAATACTTGTTACATGTGGAATTTTAAACCTACATTTAATCTCTAACAAGAAATATTTTAGCAAAATGTATATTGTAGTCTGATTTTTTTTTTATTTTTATTTTTTTTTTTTTTTATTCAGAATTTGACCTGCAAATTGGAAATAATGGAAATAGTCGTGGGACTTTCTTACATTTACTGATAAGGATATAACCATAATTTGTAAGTTATGCACTGAGGAAAACATGACCAAAAATCATTAAACAACAGATGCATCTGTCAAAGCACGCCAGGGTAAGCCTCCTGGAAACGTTTGAACCGTGAAGAATGAAGAAAATATAGCATTCTCATGTTTCGGACAACTTGGGTCGTGTACATTTCCTACAGCAAATCACTCTGTGTTTCGCAATTTTTCAATAAACATTATGTCCATAGAAATGTGTTATTCACTACTGTAAAGCGACGTGACTGAAAATTTGTTTTTTTTTATTATTATTGATTTATTATTGATTTTATCGTTCAGTTTTTGCAGCCCTACGGCAGACATACAGAGAGACGTTTTAAAAAGATTCTGAAGAAAGACATAAAACAACATAAGACACAATCAAAGACTATTTAATACTCAAGATTGCTATGAATGGGAGAAACTGCAAAATGCAATAAAGTGCTGGAGTGATGATGTATTTTTGTAGGATACCTGAAAGAATTTAGCACTTACACTTCCAACATCTTAAAGTCAATGGGTTTTTGGTTAAATGGGTGTAATAAGGTCTATGGTTAAGTTAACACAAGCTCAGGCTATTGTCACGTTTTATTCTATTACATAAAATACATTAGTAATACCCCCCTTTTTCTTTTTTTTCTTTTTTACTTTTTTTTACTTGTCTTGAAAAGGCATTGCTAACAAGTGGTTAAATGGGACTACAGAGGTTGTCACGGACTTCAAACATTATTACAGGGAAAATGTTTTTTAAATAAAGACTGAAAGAGTTTTTGGAAACTTAGTCATGGTGACTTTAAAGGAATTTGACTGCGTTGTTGTTTGTTTATAGCATACTTTTTACTTCTGGCGATTGTATTTACGCTTCTAAATTATAATTTAGCAAAATATAATTATCTGCCTATGAGTAAGTGCATGAATTATCTACTTTAAGTATTTATTTCTCACCGTGCGTGTTTGCACTCTGCAGGAGGCAGATGGAGACGACAGGCTTGCTTTTCCTGGTGAGGGGGAAGGAGAAATGGAGGGCGACTCCAAAGCGGAAACACCAGACATGCCACCTTCCACAGATAACACTCCACAGTGTCTCAACAAAGCCCTGGAGGGCTTGTCATCTAGGTACCCAGTGACACTGAGCTCATGAACAACTCCCCAAACAGTCTATGTCTGCATTATGTACCTGCACGTATGTTTAGGCCCCAGTACAATGCACACAGGCAACTATGAGATCTCACAAACTAGTTAAACCTGTTTTCGCTGGGAAAATAGGAAACCAGTGCACTAATATTCTATCCACACATGAAGGATTTTTCAGTAAAATCAGTACCTTGTAAAAATTGATCCAGTTAATCTTTGAAAGCAGACACATAACCTTACAGCACATCGTGTTGTTCAGCTATTCACATTGATTCTGATCAATAAGACAGACTCAAGTGATATTTGATATGCAGATGAGGTTAGGGGGTAGGTCAGTGGGCTAAAACGCTCCTAATCCTCATCAGTTTTGCTGCTCTGTTGGTGGGATTTGCTGCAGTCTCTTTAAAAGACCGCAGAGGCGCTGGTCCAACGCAGGGCGACATGCCTGAATGCCGGCGCCTGGCTGCACTTTGTGATGATGCTGCACTTTTTCCTCTCTCCCTCCCCATTCTCTTCCTCTCCATTGATAAATCTCCTCTCATTCTTTTCGGCGGCATGCGTGAGTTGTGGCACCTGCAAACAGTTTATTACACTCTGGGCCAGAAAACGAAGAATTCACATCTCTCATGGAGCCTCATTTATTACATTTATGGCGCCATCAGCATAAATCGATCCCATTCGTTTTGTGAACATCAAAAATACACCTTCAGTGATCAACAGTGGAAGCTTAAATCAAACTCAAATCATTTTTGTAATACAATACATCATTCTGTGCATGCCATTTCATTCAGTTTAACACGCCTACATTTCAGCAGTGGGGAAAACCACTGGGTCATCAGTTTAACATTTTACACATCTTAAAGCGATAGTTCACCCGAAAATTACAATTCTGTCATCATTTACTCAACCTCAAATTGTTCCAATTCTTTATGAGTTTCTTTCTTCTGTTCAACACAAAATAAGATATTTTGAAGAATGTTGGTAACATTGATTTCCATAGTATTTTTTTTTTTTTTCTTCCTACAATGGAAATCAATGGCTACCATCAACTGTCTGGTTACCAACACTCTTCAAAATATCTTTTGTGTTCAAGAGAAGAAAGAAACTCATACAGGTTTGGAACAACTTGAAGGTGAGTAAATGATGACAGAATTATCCTTTTGGGTGAACTATCCCTGGCTGGATTTTCCCTTAAAATCCCCTTTAAAAGTGGGGATTTGCCAGCACTTATAAATGTATTTTTACTATACAAATTGTCTCAAAGAGTTTCCTACAAAACTGTTGATTCTGTAGTTTTGATCCAACTGTTGATTCCTCATTCAAATTGATTTTTATGATTTAAAAAATATATCTCAATCTCGGCAGGTGGAAGAACTGGTGGATAAGAGGCATATTGTCAATGACAATGATCACTGGCTTCTTCCTCATCATCTATTTGGGACCCATTATGCTTATATTTGTGGTAAGTATGAGTACAAACCATATGTGTACCACACAACCACAATTAACATGACATAACACACTGACCACTGGCTAGCCAGCATTTGTAGTTCCTAGACCAAGCATTTACACAGCATCCTAGCTGCCTTCCCAAAAACCCATTTGGGCCACATTATGTCATTTAGCTCATTTATAACATCACCTGAACTGACATATGTATATATTTTCAATTCAAAGTCACTACAATGATTTTAAAAAAACATTTGACTCTTACAACATTTATTAACTTACTTTTTTGCAATTCGTTTTTTATAGGTCATGGGTGTTCAAATCAAGTGTTTTCATGAAATTATAACCATTGGCTACAGAGTTTATCATTCCTATGATTTGCCGTGGTTCAGGACTCTTAGCTGGTAAGTAAAATGCAGATTAGACACCGCTTAAAGCTCCTCTTTCACCCCTTAACTCTCACTATCTCTCCAACCTTTCTCCCTTCTCACCGATTTGTGTACTTTACATTCATGTACAAACACTCAACTAGAAACAAACACACCCACTCTCTCACGTTTTACCAGTCACCTTTTGTCATAGATAAAGTAGTGATTAACTGGACTTGAGCAAAGTGCACTTCCATGTTGGAACCTAGTATAAAGTACACCCCACCTGCATGCTTTGTCCAAACAAAACAAGACAACAGCCAAGCAGAAGAAAGTGCCATGTATTGTTAAAAGCCAACACGGTTTCTGTCAAACATGTGTCTTTCACTCAAATCGTCAGATCTTGACTCAAATGCACCTTGTATTTCAGGTACTTCTTGATTTGTGTGAACTACTTCTTTTATGGAGAGACAGTGGCTGATTATTTCGGCGCACTCGTCCAAAGGGAGGAACCTTTGCAGTTCCTTGTGCGTTATCATCGGTTTATTTCTTTTGCACTGTATTTGGCAGGTGAGTGTAACCGAGAGCTCGCATAAAACACTCCAAGGAAGCTATCAGAGGCTTTTATGACTCTAGGTCAAAAGGCAATAGTCCAGAATTAGCTTTTTTGCATACTTTATTATTTACTGAATGATATTCAAAGCATTGTTTTTATGAAATGACTTCATGAGAGCTTCATGCTTGGTCACATTTACAAATGCTTCAACATGTGAATATTCTGTTATTCTATGCCAACAAGCTATTGAACTGCAGCTACACTATTGTTCAAAGGTTTGGGGTCAGTAATATATATATATATATATTTTTAAATAAATGAATACTTCAATCCAGCAAGGATACATTAAATTGATCAAAAGTGACAATAAACACATTTATAATGTTACAAAAAGATTTTTATTTTAATGAATTAAAGTTCTTGTGAACTTTCTATTCATCCAGGAATCCTGAAGAAAAACAAAAAACAAAAAAACTGATTCCACAAAAATATTAAGCAGCACAACAGATTCACTATTGATAATAATTAGAAATGTTACTTGAGCACCAAATTAGCACATTAAAATAATTTCTGAAGCATCTTTGCCATCACAGGAATGAATTACATTTTAAATTATATTAAAATAGAAAATAGTAATTTTAAACAGTGATAATATTTCACAATATCACTGATTTTACTGTATTTTGATCCAATAAATGCAGCCTTGGTGAGAACAAAAATCTTACTGACGCCAAACTTTTGAAAGGTTGTGTACAGTATATTCACAATATAGCACATCCTTGCTATATAGCCACAACTATTTGAGTAAGAAGTTGACAAATGAACATTAATTTCAGAAATGTCTTAATATTTGGCTTTTCGCCTTTTTGTTTTAATGACAGCATCACTCTGCATGAAAAAAAAAAAATCATGAGTTCGGACCAGCTTAGGGCTGCGACAAAGTCACTGCAGCAAAATCAGATGTAAATGTGTATACATATTTAGGACCTAAGGCGCATGTACCTCTGCCTCTGTTATGGCCATAAATGCACAGCATGTTGGCAGCTGTTGCAGGTCTCCACCACTGCAGTCATTTTCTTTCACTAAACCTGGCTTTCTCTCCAACACCTTTTGATGGTTGTCATCAAGATCCCTGTATATTAGTGAGAGCTTTGAGTATAATTATATAAACCACAGTATACAGTATAACTCAGTGTGTTTGTTCCAGTATTTTGTGAATATGAAAAACAGAATATGTCATAATGTTGTGTACTGCTGTCATAACAGTGATACGGAATCTTTCCAAAACAAAATTAAACTTATAATCACTCTACACTGACGAAAAACTGTTAATGCTTCTCTGCTGTCTGTCAATTTCCCCTGTATTTTAGGAAATTAACTGCATGTTATTTGCTTTTTACAGGTTTCTGCATGTTTGTACTGAGCTTAGTGAAGAAGCATTACCGCCTGCAGTTTTATATGGTGTGTATCAGTCACTTCTGTGCCAGAACTAAACTGTCCATTCCATTCACAGTCATGTGCATATCATATGCTGGACAATTAGATACTCAGTAGTCCCATGTCATGTCATATTATCGCATTTAAAATTATGTTTCTGTATAGTTGGTTAATATTCCGATATGTTGGATGTTGTGAAATGATTTCAAATTATGTTAAAATTATTTGTTGCATGTTATACCTCTATAGTGTGTGCAAGGCAGCAATTATATTACTTTTATTATTGTCCGGTGCTGAAATAGGGGGTTTCGTGTCCTTTAACGTACAAAATTTATGCAGATGTTTTATTTGTTTATTTGTATTAGGTGCCCATTTAAAAAAAAAAAACTATATACACTATTGTTCAAAAATTTGGGGTTGGTAAGGGTTTTTTATTGTTATTATTATTATTTTTAATGTTTTAAAAAGAAGTCTCTTATGCTCACCAGGGCTGCATTTATTTGATAAAAATACAATAAAATCAATAATGTTGTGAAATAGTGTTACAATTTAAAAACTATTTTCTGTTTTTAATATATTTTCATTTTCTTTGATTGCTCAAAAAACACTTATTTAAAATAGAAATATTTTTAGTTAATATGATCAGTTTAATGTCTCTCTGCTGAATCATCAAAAAAAATGTAACGGCAGTGATGATGCCATTGCAATATTTGCATACTGAATTTGTCTTCTTCTTTCTTGCATTTATTTGCATAATTAAATGTGATTGGTGTTTTTATTGCACTCTAAAGATGGTGTCTCGTAAAGCCAACTGAAAACAAAATGCACACTTAGCATCATGACAGACACAACCCCCAAGTCTAAATCGAAGCCTACCTAAAACACTAAAACTAATCATCTGCTGCCTTGCTAGCACTGATACTTTCTTCAAGACATGCAAACATACTTCTGATGTAAGTTTCTGGTTATTTATTAACCACAAACTTGAGTGTTGGGCTGCTGGGTTGAGTCCAGCCACAGCAGTTCAGGAACTCTAATAATAGGCATAAACTATGACTTTCTTCACTCAAACTACTGATGTCATCAAAATGTCATTTTCTTTGAGTGTGGTAACACCCATAACACATCATCAACTGCCATTAGAAACACTTTGCAGCAACAAAATACTTTTTGTTCCAGCCAAGTTTGCTTTAACAATTAGTAGTCAAGCACTTAGACCATTTATTTCTACTTTAGTTTGATTTATTTGATAGCCTTAGTCTTCTGAATTAACATTTGAAAATTAAAATTGTTTATCAACATTTTAATAATTCATGCTGTGATTGTGTTTGTTTGAATATGTGCTGCATTATACTGTATATCATCATTGTTTTAGTGAATAGACAACATTTCAACCGTTCACTCTGAGTTTGTGTGCGTGTGTCTGTATGTGGGTGGCCATTGTGTGCGTGTTTGTTTGTGCTTGCCATTTCAGTTTGCTTGGACCCATGTGACCTTGTTGATTGTGGTGACTCAGTCACATCTGGTTATTCAGAACCTGTTTGAGGGAATGATCTGGTAAGCCCACCTGACCTGACAGACCTGTCTGAGGTTTCACCTCATTCCTACTTCAGTTTCTCAAGCTGCATTCCTGTGTTTCTTGATGTTCCACATGATAACATACCTGGCCACTCAAGGGAGAGTAGAAGAACTCATTTCTGTTCATAATTGTTCATGTTTTTAGTTAACTTTATCAATAGTTCTCTAAAAATAAAAGTAAATTAAATAAATGTGAACCTTCTTCTCTCCCTTGTTTCTTTATACTTTGTTGTTCACTGCATAGTTTCTTCTCTCCCACAGTATGTGTTTGCAAAATAAAACTATAATTTATTCTCTAGGTTTATTGTTCCCATCTCTATTGTGATCTGTAATGACATCATGGCCTACCTGTTTGGTTTCTTTTTTGGAAGAACGCCACTGATTAAGGTGAACCTGTGATATTTACATGGTAGATGTTTTTGTCGCTTAATTTTCTAAAATGACAAGTACATTTTCCATGATTTCAATATGAATAATCTTATCTCAATCCTCTTTGCACACTATCAGCTCTCCCCAAAGAAGACCTGGGAAGGTTTCATTGGGGGATTCTTTGCAACAGTGTTTTTCAGTTTCTTTGTAAGTCACCATTAAACTTGTAAACAACACCAACAACTGTCATACCAACACATAACTCTCATGATATGATAACTAAAACCTTGACGTCTTTCCCTTTTTCCAGTTTGCGTACCTGCTGTCCCAGTACCAGTACTTTGTTTGTCCAGTGGAATACAATAGCGAGACAAACCGCTTTGCAGTAGAGTGTGAGCCCTCACATCTGTTCATGATGCAGGAATACACACTTCCTGCAGTGGTGCAAAATGCAGTTAGATGGGTGAGTGCTGGACAGGGCAAAACTTCATACTATAACTGTTAATCAAGCTCTGCTTAAAGAGATAGTTCAGCCAAAACCCTCAAGCGGTTCCAAATCTGTATGGGTTTCTTTCTTCTGTTGAACACAAAAGAAGATATTTTAAAGAATCTGGGTAACCAGACAGTGACTTCCATAGTAGGAAAAAAATACTGTGGAAATCAATGGGTGCTGTCAATTGTCTGGTTACAAACATTCTTTAAAATACACTATATTGCCAAAAGTTTTGGGACGCCTGCCTTCACGTGCACATGAACCGTTTATGGGAATTTTTGACCATTCTTCTAGAAGCGCATTTGTGAGGTCAGGCACTGATGTTTTGTGAGAAGGCCTGGTTCACACTCTCCGCTCTAAATCATCCCAAAGGTGTTCTATCTATCGGGTTGATGTCAGGACTCTGTGCAGGCCAGTCAAGTTCAAGTTCCTCCACACCAAACTCACTCATCTATGTGTTTATGGACCTGCTTTGTGCACTGGTGCGCAGTTCTGTTGGAACAGGAAGGGGCCATCCCCAAACTGTTACCACAAAGTTGAGAGCATGAAATTGTCCAAAATGTCTTGGTATGCTGAAGCATTAAGAGTTCCTTTCAATGGAACTAAGGAGCCAAGCCCAACCCCTGAAAAACAACCCCACACCATAATTCCCCATCCACCAAACTTTACACTTGGCACAATGCAGTCAGGCAAGTACCGTTCTCCTGGCAACCGCCAAACCCAGACTCGTCTGTCAGATTGCCAGACAGAGAAGCGATTGTCAGAAAAACGATTCGTCACTCCAGAGAACGGTCTCCACTGCTCTAGAGTCCAGTGGCGGCGTGCTTTACACCACTGCATCCGACGTAGTGAACTTGATGTAAGGTTTGGATGCAGCTGCTCGGCCATGGAAACTCATTCCATGAAGCTCTCTATGCACTGTTCTGGAGCTAATCTGAAGGCCACATGAAGTTTGGAGGTCTGTAGCTATTGACTCTATTGAGAGAAAGTTGGCGACTTCTTCCTGATCTGTGATTTTACGTAGCCTTCCACTTCGTGGTTGAGTTGCTGTTGTTCCCAATTGCTTCCACTTTATGATCCCACTAACAGTTGACTGTGGAATATTTAGTAGTGAGGAAATTTCACAAATGGATTTATTGCACAGGTGGCAACCTATCACGGTACCACGCTTGAATTCATTGAGCTCCTGAGAGCGACCCATTCTATCACAAATGTTTGTAGAAGCAGTCTGCATGCCTCTGTGCTTGATTTTATACACCTGTGGCCATGGAAGTGATTGGAACACCTGAATTCAATGATTTTGAGGGGTGTCCCAGTACTTTTGGCAATATAGTGTTTCATCTTTTGTGTTCAACTGAAGAAAGAAACTCAAACAGGTTTGGAACAATCGTGAGTAAATGATGACAAAATGTTCATTTTTGGGTGAACTATCATAATTATTGGGAGGGGTTCTTTTACTTCTGAATTCTTTGAAATGATAAGGAAACATGAATGTTATTAAATGATTATGTTGTATTTGCTGACGATCTGCTTGCTTCTTGTGTCTTCAGAAAACGGTGAACCTTTACCCATTTCAGATCCACAGTATTGCACTCTCTACTTTCGCCTCTCTGATCGGACCATTTGGTGGATTCTTTGCCAGTGGCTTCAAACGAGCTTTCAAGATCAAAGTTAGTTCACATCCAGCAAAAGTCACACATAAACCTTAGAATTTTTGTCTTTACACAGTCTTTACCCAATTGGAGTGACTATTACACTGTGAGCTTGTGCTTTTTTATTTTGTAGGACTTTGCAGACACCATTCCTGGTCATGGTGGAATAATGGATCGTTTTGACTGTCAGTATCTGATGGCGACGTTCGTTCATGTTTACATAGCAAGTTTTATCAGGTGAGGAAGTCAGGTGACCTATTCGGTTATAATTTATGCTTTTGAAAGAATATTACCTTTACAAATCCATAAAACAAATTAAACTGGAAGTATGACAATAAAATAATTGAATTAAATACAGGATCCAGAATTAACACAGTTTAAGTGACACAGGCAATTAAAAAAAAAAAAAAAAAATCCTGTAATGAAGCATGTCTGACACTGTTTTGATGATCGTTTTTCTCTTCCCCAGGGGGCCGAACCCCAGTAAGGTCTTACAGCAGTTGCTCGTCCTGCAACCAGAACAGCAACTCAGCATCTTCAACACGCTGCGCAATCACTTGCGAGAAAGGGGCATGCTGCCCCCTGCTGTGGAGGAAGCCCAATGACGGACAACTCCACCATAGCAGACAAAAACAGTTCATGTCCTGTTGAACTCTGTAATCATTCACCCATGACTGTGATCACACGAGCACACTCCCAACCAACCGCAGGAGCTCCCGTACAATATGAGAGTGTGACGCCTGCTGCAAACCAAACTCTCACTTTTAACCCATTAGAGACTTAACAAATGCAGGAGGAAAATAACCACAAGAGGGCGATATTGTTCTCCTAGTCACTGTTTGGGAAATCAACATCAGAGGTCTTCCTATCAACAAACATGCAAAACAAAAGATCCAAGCACATGGTAAGTGAATGTATAGCACTACAAGAAAGGCGCTTCAGCAAAGTGACATCATTGTGCCGATTCTGATAGTGACTGTGGCCTGATACGCGAGCGTATGATTTGCTTTGCGAATGCAATAACTCACAGTGGTGACTTTAGGTTTTCGATATGCCATAATTCTCATGGTTAACATTTAAATGTGAGCTTAATTTATAACAGGGGTCCTGAACTCAAAGCATTAGAAAAGCATGTCCGTAAGTCCTGCTGTTACTACTTTTTCCATTCCACATTACTGAGTGTGTTTGTGTGAGCGCTAGAATAACTCACTTGAGTGTGTACATATCATCATATGTATTATTGTACATAGATATGATATACTACATCTAAAATAGAGAGAGATTAAACATTTATTGAAGTAATATATAAGGCTTAACATATTCTATATTATAGTAAGTTATGAAAATGATATGCAAGAAGACCTCGACTTGTCTTATTTTCTTAAATACAGCATGACTAAACTTCTCTATGGGTGAAGAATAATTTGAGCCGGTTGTTTTTGAGGGAGAAACAGCCTTTTAGAGAAGGTGATTTGCTGTTCCCCTATGTAACCATTCGTTTTTAAGTTGCACTGTATCTTCACGAGTCGAAAGATTCACTTTGAACTGTTTTCAATTTAGCTTTTCAGGTTTTAATAACAAAAGGCACTGGTGCTTTGAGCAGATATCCAATATTTGAAAAAATTTAAACGTGTTTAGATTTACAGAAAACCGTAAATTGTTTATATGCTTTATTTTTTTTATTTTGTTTTTACAATATCTTCCCTGTTTTTTAAAATCCTGAATTTTCGTGTTAATTTGGTGAATTCTTTACCAAACAGAAATGTACCAAAGTACTGTAAATTTTGCTGTAAAAAACAAAACTAAATAAATATCAAACAATTAACATTGTCAAATGCTACAATAATAGCAATAATATTCTGCAACAGATTAATAAACCAATTGAATAAATGAGGTATTTATGGTAATTGAAGACCCTTGAACAAAATTAAATAATACAACAAAATTAATAATAGTTAACTTTTTTTGTAATAACCCATGACCCTAACTGCACATCGGGGACTCGGTTTAGTAGTTTTGGACCAGTTGTGTGTATTGTAAAACCTAAAAAAAAAACAAAAAAAAAGTGATTATGACCCCTTACCTTATACATTCCTGTCTGCAATAGGTTTACATGTTTCTTTCCTTCACGTCTGCTGTCCTGTAGACAATTTGCAGTCATGTGAGAACCTTGTGTTTGTAGAAATTTGAATCCTATCAGACCAAAAAGAGAATGCATCTCCAGGTGACTATAGCTTATTTTGTGGATGTCACAATTGTATTAGAATTTTTTTTTTTTTTTTTGGAGAGCTGCTGCACAATTTAAGTTATTATGTTACCCGATATATAATATTGTGCAAGCTTATACTGTTAAGTTTAGAAGAAAATGGGTTTCAAATTACTTATCACGGTTTGTGTTATTCATTGTTTTAAAAAATGGGAACCATTATTTATGTCTCTTTTTTTTCAGATTTTTTTTAAAATATAAATAAGTTTTATTTTAAGTAGATATTTTCCAGACAAAGTAACAATTTATGGGCAATACTGGGAAAAGAGAATTATTGTTATATGTTGTTGTTATTATTAATAATGAAATGCTACACTTGGTGAATAAACTTCACTTTTGACCTACTCTCACTGTGGTCACATTTATTACATGATTTCAGTTTCCACCAAAAGAAAAGTATGTCTGCAAGCAGCAATTCAGAGTTTATTCTCAAAATGATATCTTTGTTTGTTGTTAAACAGTAACATTTAAACTGACAGCTGATTCCAAAAAACTCAAAGCAGACTGAAGGGAATCAACAACAATGAAAATGGCTAATAATATGTTCAACAAGTGCATTTTACATGTAACATCTTGCAGTCAGTATGGTAATAACATTTATATAAAATACAAACAAAAAGTAATCTCAAACACAAACAAAAAAACAATCAAAACATTTTATAATGGCATCTTGATTTTCATGATGTCTACATGCTCCATCCAGATCAGCCTGTAAAGTGCAACATTATTTTGTCTAAGGTGCATCACTGGTTTCACTGTCACATGAAATGAACAGATTTAGAGCATTACAAAACACTGACAGCATTCAACTCAACCTAATGCATGAGTTTTGGACGTTTATGCAGCTATATGAAGGATTTCTGCCACCAGAAGCAGCCGAGACCTGAATCACAGCTCCATCAGATTAGGAAGCCACCATTAAACCTAAAAAAAACAACACCACCACAATCCTACAGGCTGCAGATCTACTCTCCTCCCAACTCCAGTGGCCTGTTGCACAAAGCCGGTTTCAGTTGCTACCCAGGTAAGTTCAAGATTAATTTGAGCAAACTGGTTTTTCGGGCTCATGAAGGTGGATCAGTTTTTAGCGGGTTTCATTGCTATGGTAACTTGCGCTACATTCTGACTTCGAAATCACAAACCCAAACTGGACCAATCAGCTGTGAGTAAAGTGACACGTATCTGATGTTCAGTTTATAGTGAAAACATTTTAGAGACAAAATTGCTCAACATTTGCTGTTAATTAATCATATTTATATTAAATAAATTAAAATGATGGATAATTCGTGACATATTCATATAATTAGGCCTATTATATTAATTGACAATATTAAACTTTGCTTTTAAATTAAAATAAATATAATACATGCATAATATATAAAGCTTTTAAACAGATTAAGCTTACATGTATTCTTTTGAGCTCTTTGTGAAACTATATTAACTATTCGGTCTATTTGTTTGATTCACATGCATTGATATAATCAGATATTTTCTTTCAGCTGCCCTCTCAAACTTTCACTGCAGCAGTATTTATTCCTGCTTTGTAAATGCATTTAATTTCATATTTTTCATAATTTCTTAATCTTCGGAAGAGACACGAATTGCGCGGCTCTCTCGCGAGAAGTGAATCAAACTGACGTTCTCCATGTTCCGTGTGATTGGCTGTTTGCCGCACGTGTCACACTTTTAAGTGCACGTGCTTTGCATACTCTGGATTAAACCTGAGTTGACAGAGAAAGTTTATACCGAGCGTTGTGCAACAGTTGATCCTGATCTAAACCAGGGGCCTGTACCATGAAGCCGGATTAGCTGGCTAGCCAGGTCATTTTTCAGATTAGTTTGCGCCAATCCTGGGTTTTAGGTACCATGAAAGACTTGGCTTTTAGCAGTGTTCATCACCATAGTAACTTAGACTCCACAGCTAACCTGCTCCGGGGCAGGTTATGTTCTGGATAAGAGATCTCAAGCCGAAATTGGACCAGTCAGATGTGAGCAAAGTGATACATCCAAAGCAGTAAAGTCACTCCCCCAGTTTCTCTTCCTCCAAATTAAAGGTCACTATATAAAAACAAATATTTAAAGATGAACTTGTCTGGCTTTAATGATAATTAAAATGAATATATTATTTATATAATTATTATATGATCTAGATTATTATTAATCCGTTACAAACAAGCAATTTTAATTTATTATTAAGCATTTAGTTTAAATTAATATTAATATATAGGCCTACAGATCATAAAAGCTGTAGAATCCATAGATAACTCTTTAAAAATGACTACATGTGACCTATTACTATATATTACCAAGCAACTATATAAACTAACTTAACAAGTTTCGCTTGCACTGATAGAGCAAGATAATTTATTTTATTTGTCCTCTTTCTTGGTATTTTCTGTAAATCCGTTTAAATTCTTCATTTTTTTCAATCTCTTAACCTTCAGCAAAAGAGTTTTGAATCGCGCTGGCTCTCTCGCGAGAAGTGAATCAGAGTTTCTCTCTGTTGCAAGGCATGTGATTGGCTGTTCACCACTGATGTCACGCATTCGTGTGCACGCGCTCCACAAACTCAGGATCAAAGCCTGAGTTGACAGAGAAAGTTGACGATCAGCATCATGGTACCAACAAAGCCGGATTGGAGTGGTTTGGGTTTGTCAACTTGAAACTAATCCTATAACCCTGAGTTTGTCACACTACCATCATGGTACAGGCCCCCGGTTGGATTTATCTGGATTTGTCAACTCCAAACCTACTCTGAAACTCAGAGTTTGTTCAACTAGCTTCATGCAACAGGCCACAGCTCTTTATATGTGATCATATTTACATCGCAAGAAGCTCAGTACAAAAATCTAAATAAATAAAAAATGATAGTAATCAAACTACTGTAATAACTAAAACCAACATAACATACCCTGGTCTTAAAATCTCTGTAGTTCTTTTTGTAGTTCTTACTGTTTGAATTAAGTGAAAACCTCTAGGTAATTCAATTCACATTAACATGAACATAAAAAAAGACAATGTTTTAGCATGTTAATAAAAACTGTAAGATGCTTAAAAACCTCTGTGAATTTCAGTAATTAGAAACAAACAAAAAAAAAAAAAATCTCTTCCACATCCTACGACATTGAAGACTCATCACGATGAAGACCAATGGCTTATCACACTACATCAATCACTTCCTTTGTCTATTATGCTAAATGACTGGAGAGATCTGACCCATACGGACGCCTTATTCAGCCAAAGCTGTCAGTTGCAGCGTTAATTATAAACAATGGCGCTGGAAAGCTAGCCTAATCGAGGTGTTTTTTTCTTCTCCGTTCACTGCTAAGTAACTACATCAACAACAGGCAACTGTGAGTCCTCCTCCACTACTGGAACATTGTCCAAATCATTCCTTGCAGAACAGAAGAGCCATCTGAGTAGCGCCAGCGCCACACGGACCAGAAGCCTCAGTAAAAGAAAAGCGAACGGTACACCTATCTCCATCATGTGAAAGATGGGCGCGCTGAAGCGGCTCAGGATGCAGGTGAGAAAGAAGGTCCCGAGCGCCACGCAGGGGTAGAGCGAGAGCTTGGCTAGCATAAAGGTGTGCTCTCGACCGCCGTAGCGCACGTACGGGTGCAACGTCTCACGCTCTGTGAAAAGCGCCACCACCCACATCGCTAGCTGGAACAGACCGGCGAAGAAGATTATGACGCAGCTGATCTGCACGGCCTCCAGCTCATTGCGGGAGCCTCTGGGAAACTCGTGCGTGAGCTGGTAGGCGAGCGGCAGGCCACCCACGAAGGCCAGGGAGAACGTGTTGAAGAGGCCCATGAGGCGATTGGCCTTGATCACGTGCAGGAAGAGAGAGTGATGAACGAACCAAAGCAGCCCAACGGTGGCGAAGGAACCGAAGTAAGCCAGGTACTCGGGGCCGTACTGCTGGAGCGCGGTAACAAGGCTGTTGTTAAACTCCTTCTTCACCACAGACGGATCAGGCACGTTGTCTTCACTGTGGAAGAAGACTTTACACTTTATTAAGCTCTCAGATCTACTTTTGACATTAATAAAGCTTATGTTTAAAATCATGTGCCAAAGAGCAGCACAGTGCAACTTCATTTGATGCTGTCACACAACTAGGAGCCTGTCCAATAGAGCAATGACAAGATCAGTGCTGCTGACTACATATTTCCTTTGAAGGATAGTAAAATACAAACCAAATGTCTAAGATGAGCAGCGTAGCTACGATTGCGTACACCCCATCACTGAACGCCTCCACTCGCTCTTTACTCAAAGGTTCACTGAGCTGATAGGTGTAGAAGAGCACTGAATCTGGACTGTCTTCCACCTGACCTGAGTTTATTGAGAGAGGGAAATAATGCAGATTACAATTACATTACCGTTCAAAAGTTTGGGATCAGAAAGATGTTTTTAAAATAAATTAATCATTTTATTTAGAATGCGTTATATTGACCAAAAGTGACAGTAGAAATGTATAAAGTTACAACGGATTTCTATTGCAAATTTCTGTACATCAAAGAATCCTGAAAAAAATACATTAAACATAAATATTAAGTAGCACAGCTGTTTTTAAGACTGATGATGTTTTTTGAGCAGCAAATCAGCATATTAGAATGATTTCTGAAGGATCATGTGACACTGAAGACTGGAGTAATGATGCTAAAAATTTTACTTTAACATCACAGGCAAGAGTTACATCTTAAAAGTATATTAAATTGTAATAATATTTCACAATACTACCGTATTTACTGTATTTTTCGAATGAATGCAGCCTTTACTTCTTTAAAAAAAAAGGAAAAAAAAAACGCCCCCAAACATTTGAACAGTAGTATGTATGAAAACAATGGCAAAACAATTATCCAATATTAGTATAAGAGAGTGAAGTGTTTTTGCTCTCACCACCGATGGCTTTATTCCAGATCCATTTTAAACACCCAGAGATGTAGGGCAGGAATATGACAATAGCCAAAATGATGTAGGACTACCAAGGGAAAAATATATAAATAAAAATAATTAAACGGCTTATTTAAAAAAAAGAAGGTAACACATTTTATATTATATTATATATATATATATATATATATCTCTTTGATGCAAAGCTGAACTTCTAGTAGCCATTACTCCAGTCTTCAGTGTCACATGATCCTTCAGAAATCATATTAATATAATAAATCAGTGTTGGAAACAGTTGTGCTGCTTAATATTTTTTTGGAACCTGTGATACTTTTTTCAGGATTCAATGATGAATAAAAAGTTTATTCAAAATAGAAATATTTTCTAACAATGCAAGTCTTTACTAAAACTTTATTATTAATTTAACATCCTTGCTGAATAAAAGTATTAATTTCTTCAAAAGAAAGAAAGAAAAAAAAAACTACTGACCCAAACCATTTGAATGGTAGTTCACATTGTTACAAAAGATTTATATTTTAAATAATAAAACTTTAACTTTTTAATTAATCTATCACACGTTATAAAAAAATATTAAGCAGCACAAATGTTTTCAACACTGATGATAAATCAGCATATTAGAATGATTTCTGAATGATCATGTGACACTGAAGACTGGAGTAATGGCTGATGAAAATTCAGCTTTGCATCACAGAAATAAATTACATTTTAAAGTATATTACAATACAAACCATTATTCTAAATTGTAATAATATTTTACAATATTAATTTGTTATAGATTAGTTTTTCTGTATTTTTGATCAAATAAATGAAGGCTTGGTGAGCATAAGAGACACATTAATATATATATATGTATTTATTTATTATAAGTAAAATGTATTTGTTGTTATCTCTAAAGACTTGCTGCCTTAGGTTGTACTAATATACTGTTTAGGGTAAGTTCACGTACCAATTGGAAGAAGATGACTGAAAAAATGCTGGCAAACAGGCACATGATAGGAACCTTCATGATGACTTTGAGGATGTGCTGCTTGTAATAAGCCTGATTCTCAGACATTTGGATCTGGTCACTGAGGAGAAAAGGACGGCTGAATCCATACAAGACAATCAAGCACTATGGACAGACACACAAAAACATCATGGAGACGGCGTTATCTCAAAGCATCTTAAGCTGGTTATGTTGTTCAAGCACATGCAAACATTCTCACCTGAATTAAACCGATCACCATGACACAAGCACAGAAGAGGAGGATGCCAAGAATATAATTAGGGAATGTTGCCATGAGAGAGAACTACGAGAAGATAATGAATACATATTAAAACCAATTGAGACGTCACTTTATTTCCCTTAAAAACATAGGAGGAAAAACAGAAGTATAATCTAATTGTCAAACATGAATGACTCACTGTGTATGGTAGAAAGGTTATAAGCATCATACATGCCTGAAATAGAATGTTGAAAAGTCATCACACACTTTAAAAATTAATATTCAGCTACTTTACGTTCATTATTCTTGTGTATTCTTGTAAATATTTTCTGTTGGTGTTCTCACCAGGTTAAGCAGTGCAAGATTGTCATCAATGCGTACAATGACTTGAAACAACCTGAAGACAAATACTTCAATAAAATCTCTATGCAAATGAATAAAAGGAGCAGTTATATGAAGTTATTTAGTTATACAGACAGACTCTGTCACGCTTGAATGCTCTCACCGGATATGTGCAGCCCAAGCAACAGTGACAATCAAAAAAGTCATCAAGTAGACAGCAACCTTGGTGGTGAGCAAAGCCTGAATACTCTGTTTCAGTTCCTGTATATAAGATCATATCAGTTAGAAGATAAACATATTTTTTATTTGTATTTTGTCTTAAAGGAACGGTTCACCCTAAAATGATTTATACGCCCTCATGTTGTTGATCTAAACCTATATGACTTTCATACCTCTCTGTACAAGATAATATACTTTTTTGATGTTCCACAAAAGAAAGAAAGTCATTTAAGTTTTAGATCAACATGAGGGTTTGTGAATGATTACTGCATTTTCATTTTGGGGTTAACTGTCACTTTAAGGATATATATATTATAACATGTAGTTTTACCTCATTGTCCTGAAATTTTGTATGTGCAACAGGCAGTATCTGTGAACACAGAAATTCATCATGACACGTTCAGGGCGTTTTCATAAACCAAGGGATTTTAAAGGTATCCCAGAGAACAGGTGATTTATAGAAAATGACAGCGGTTTGTCATTAACGAGCTGTCATCTATCAGTTTAAGTGTGCATTCGAGACCGCAAATTCAAGTCCCACCCTTTTTGTCTAAAGGCTCGCTGTGAGTTTTTCCTCACCATTACAGTGGCGATGATGGAGATGAGCGCATCGCTGTAGGCGAGCAGGCGGTGTGAGGACTGCGTGCTGCTGTGTCCGTTCGTCTCCGACGACGAGACGCTCTCCAGAAAGGAATGGAAGTGATTCCTCTGCGTCCGTCTCTTCTCCATCTCCTCGTCGTCGTGGTGCTCGATTATTTCGCTTTCATCATTTTCTGCCATGACCGCGGCGGTGTGTGGTGTCACTGGACGGTGCAGGCATGAAGCCACACAGTAGTTCTGTTTGCAAACACCGTCGATTCACTATCAGCTGACCGGAAGTGAGCGATGTCTGTTTCGTGAACGAATCGTTTGAGTCGGATCTTTTAAAATGAATTATTTTAACCGGTTCACAAATCCGGAATGATTTTTAGACGGTCTTTGGGGTATTTTTCGTAATGATCAGAAAATCGATGTTTTTGAAGTGAACCAGGATTTTACTGACTGGGCGAAATGTAGGTTAGGTTATGTTCGCTTAGGTTACTTTAATAGCCAATTAATAGAAATGTCAGTTTAATGTAAATATTATGTTTAGTTTCTAAATATATGTATAAAGCATAATATAAATTTAACTAAACAGGGCGTGAAACGAACTTGAAATTGACGTAAAAGCACTGATCTAAATCAGTGCGTAAAAGCTTCACTGAATCGTTTTTGAACCGGTTCTTTGATTCGGACCTCGCATCACTAAAATTGAATGAATCAAATAAAGAACTGCTTCCCGGGAAAAGTGTCGACTTCAATCCAACTCAGTTTCGCACAGTTATATACTTTATATATTAACCCATAATGTTTTTTAATTCATTACATCTTACACGATTAAGTAAAATTCATATAAAGGGAATATTAATAAGTAATGTAAAGTAGGCGTGACGCAAAATTGACGCACCCTTCTATGCGCATGCGCATTTCCTAACATTAAAGGCAGAGCGATCTTATTTGAATATCAAAGTACTATTTCTTTTTACAGTTTTCTTCTTTCATTTTCTAACAAAACGGCTTACCACTCAATGTGAATAAGCATGTAAAAATAATGTTACTATGTCAGATAAGGTCAAAAATAGCATAAAATGTTAAGAATAAATTGAGGAAATGCTATGGTTTCAAATGGATTTTAGCGCATTTAATCGTTCTAGATGGTTTAAGGCAGCTTGTTTTCACCATTGTTTTATGGTTTTACCTACAGTAGATCAAACTTCCAAATGAAACAGCAAAGTACCACTAGAGGGAGACAAAACTTTGTTTACTTTGATGGCAAAAAGGACTAACCTGACCGTCCTAGCCAGACCTTATCACAACAGCTAAATCACTGTGTTTGCTGTTTTTAATAGCCAGTTTTATGTTTTTACCAATTCTTCATTACAACGGAGGCAGCAGAATTTGCCTGCACTACTTGCATAGCAATTCTGCACTTTAGAGATTCATTTGACAGTGTATGTTTTTGCATTGTCACAGTGTCACAGCAACAATTCAGTGAAATCCAAATCATGAGGCACATCACGTTAGGACTCAGGTGCGGATTAACGCACAGGCTTGCCTGTACACCTAGATTGGCCAGACTATTTTTTTTTATTACTTTAAATTTACTTCAGCGCTAACAAAAAAAAAAAAAACACCCTAATTGGTCCACAAGAAAATAAATAATCTGACATAATCAAATACATAAAGAACTATCTCCGATCAGCACGCGACAGATATGGGGGTATGGGACGCCAAAAGGGCCAGACAGCCATTGATCTTTGTTCTCAATCAGGATAGGTTGAGTTTTGTTTTTATTTACATTTGTATTATTAATTTGAAGTTTGCTGAATAAAAGTTCTGTCATGACAAGTCTCTGAGTGTTTGGCATGGTAATGGGTATGACAATGTTGATATGTTTGGCCTTGGCGGAACAGATCTGCTACGCTGCTGCTGTTGATTCTTGCTGCTGCAGAGCAAGTACGGGAATATGCTACTGCCAATACATACACGACACACTGCTGTGAGCAAGTAAGACATTGCAGCTATTTCAACAGCAATTGGACATCAGTGTGTGGACATCAAAAGGATGTCAAGTTTTTCACGTCAATTTGACAGGGTTTTTTTCAACATCAACTGGACCAGTGTGTAGACATCAAATTGACGTAAAAAAAAAATTAATGTCAGTTTGATGGGTTTTTTTTTTTTCGAAATAAATTGGACATCAGTGTGTGGACATCAATTTGATGTCAAAATATTGACGTCAATTTTTTGTGTGTGTATATATATATATATATATTATATATATATATATATATATATATATATATATATATATAAATAAATACATATATACATGTATTTATGCGTACATGAAAAGTTTCATGACAGAACTTTGTATTTTTCTTTTATTGCATTGGTCGAAAGAATATCAGTTTGATTTGCATTTTTGACCTGTTTTTTGAAGTCAATTTGATATTTTTTTCAGCATTAATTGGACAGCAGCTTGTCAATTTATTGTAAAAATAAATGACATTAATTGAAAAAAAAAAATGACGTCAATTTGAAGTCAATATATATATTTTTTTTTTTTTGCGTATGACACGGCATTTGAATTTGGAAAAGAAACACAAAACTGACTGAAGCCGCTCCGGTCAAGAACAGTGACTGGATCTAACACCTTAAGATGACGCACAGTTCATATCTCTGACGCTGTAAGTTACCGAAAGCTAAACCACACACAAAACACCTTTGAAGAGCTTCTCTGTATTACATGACAGACAACTAGTTGTCCAGTCTGGTTTCGTTCACACAGCAAGAATATTCTGAGAATGCGGTTGTGAGTCCTGAAAATTTACGGGTGTGAGTTCGGTTATAAAATGCGGTTGTCACACCTATAAATAACCATACTGTGTGTGAACGTAACCGTATTAAGGACTCAAATACAGGACTGACAACTGTATTCTGCTGCTGTGTGAACATGGCATAAATTAGTGGAGCAACCAAGCCACACTCAGTCTCAAACAGAGACAGAAGTCAAACAGAGTCACAAGTACCAAAATGAGTGACTTACTGCACTTAAAAGGTCAAATACATACAAAATTATGTCAGAATGCTCGTCTTGGCAATTATTCAGATAAACACAATCAGTTTCATGTTATTTAAAGTACAAAAGACAAAGAAAATCACTTTTGACTGAATACGTTTTATAACTTTATGGTAAGAATAAATCTGTATTTAATATTTACAATAAAGAATACAGAAATTAAGGTATAATGTAAAATAACACTGGATGTGTTATTTCACATTTGATTACTTTAATTTCTGTAGAATTTATTACCTGAATAAAAACATACTTCACCTGAAAATATTAGTTTCATAGCTTTCTATTCTATTGCATTTATTTGTGCTGTTTGCCTTTTTTTTTTTATTTGTTCTTATTTTATTACTTATAAAAATAAAACCTTTGCATTGAAGAAAAGTAGATTTTTGTTTGTATATGCTGTCAATTATAGTTTTAAGAAAGAAAATCGCGCATCTCTAGTTCCAACGAAAGCCACAGCAGAACTGTGACTTATATCAATGTTTTGTGAACGAATGTGTGGCTGTGAAAAAACCATGAGAGTCAATTATTCAATTACCCTTTCAAAAATACCACCACTTGCTTCATTACTGAATGAATGAATGAATGAATGAATGAATGAATGAATGAATGAATGAATGACTCCCTCACACAAAGAGCAGCCTAGGGGCCCCTGACCACCTTAATCCGCCCCTGGTTGGACTGCATGCATGCTCTTGTAACCCTGCTTATTTGAAAGATAGAACAAAACAGAATAAAACAAGGGAGAAACAGTCTGTTTTCTTATTCCCCACAAACCAACACAATCCCAAACAAAATATTGGGAGGCAGCAACAGAAGAGCTTCTTTTGTTTTTAAATGGAATTTCAATCAAAGTGGCCAATTACAGAATGGAACAGTAACCTAGCAACTAGCAGTCAGTCATTCTCATTATCAAATAACTGTACAACCAAATATCACATTATACATGCTCATGCACACATGCACAAAGGATTTGTGTGAAAGAACACAAATTATTTTTAAAATTTTACTTAAACAGGGCAAAAGTCAATAAACCATTACAAATGGGAAGAGTCTGAATAAATCATCCATTAATAATAAATTTGTTCTACTGAAAACCAATCAATTCCTGAACATATTCCAAAATTATAAGCGTGACCAAAGCGATATTTCCGCAAAGACGTCCATCCATCTGTCTGACTGTTGTGGTCTGTCTAATCTTCATCTTTATTCAAAATAGAGCTAATCAATTTAACCTGCATTGTAATTCTCCGTCGGCAGCTTATCCATCTGGTCCTCTGAGTAAATTGCCACCACTCAACAACAAGCTTATCATTTTTTACAAACATTATATATATATTAATTATTATGCATATATTCTGTCCCAAAAGCCTTTTCTAAGGAGACATCTGTTTACACCATTCATTCAAATATAATGTTTATTCAGTACAAATTAAAGACCTTTCCAAAATCATTAGATGTTTCAATGCCTTTCTGTTGTTGCTTTGTTTTGTTATTTAAGTAACTTACATATTTGACAGACAATGAGGCATTTTTGCCATCTTAAAGCTGTCGCACACAATGTACTTTTACGTAAAATTCAGAGTTAAACACTGGGTTCAACTACAGTATGTAAATGTTAAACTGTTGTTCACATAACTCCTTAACCTTTATTGCCATATTTAGTAGCCCATTACATTGCTTTGTGATGGCATGTTGTTTTTGTGCTATAACTCAACTGTGCAGCGTTACAGCAGCTATAATATCACTGAACATTGACATATTGTGGCATATGTTACAAAACTGCTTTCTGCAGTGGTGTACTGCAGTCAGTAAAAGTAGTCAAACTGTGAAGCACAATGTTGGAAGCCTTATGGTGCATGTAAGACCTCAGCAATTCTTTACAACAGTTCAGGAGATGCGTTGTTGTTTCTTTTCAAAATGGATTGTGAAGTGGATATGAGTTCTGTTCTGTTTGAGAGAATGATCAAGTGCGGATTAAAAACAACAGATGATAGGACAAATCTATAAGACAGCTCAGAATTACATATACCAAATTTATGAATGACAACCTTGATTGAAACAGATTTATTATGGCTCTTTCCTTGTTGACGCCAAGGCCTCATACTGTCCACAATTTAAAGGCCCCATAACTTCTCCAATTTGGTTTTCTTTTCTTTTTTTTTTTTTCTTGTGTGATTTAGTATAAGGATGGCAGATAAGGATATTTAACAATATTACTTAGAATTTTTACCCAATACAATTTATAGAGCTTTGCATATCTAGAAAAATGTAAGGGTTAAGTTAAGAGGGTTAAATAAATTAAGAAATATGTTGATTTTGATATTTTAATGCTTGTTTTGTCTTATTTTAAGTTATTATGAGGCTCCTTAGTGGGGTTGAGCACCAAAGTTGTTTTATGTTGATACGAGAATTAGATTTTTTTTGTGTCATTCAGTGCAAAATTCAGTGCTAGTTGATACCCTAATTCATTCTAAGCACATTTTACAAATTCCAAACCACAGTCTTAATAATACTATATAAATGTTGTATTCCGTCATTCGTAAGTGATACATAAATAACGAGGGCTGGGAGGGAAAAATGCATTGTATTCAGATGTGCATAAGTATTAAGCAGGTTAAATAGGCCAAAAAAAGGAGAGATTTAATACACTGAAAAGTTAACAATTATTAAATACCCACAAGAAACTATGCAATGAGCCAAATTAAGCTGTGACCATTGGACAAGAAATGCTTATTGGGGAAGCAGTTTCACAAAAAACAGGTTGAGAAGAAAATATATTAACTGCAAAAGACTTTCAAGAATTAAGGTGAAACCATCAGGAACCCTTAAGTCTCAAGAGCCACAATTTTCCAGAACTGCAACCTACTGGAGTCTCCAAAAGTACAAGGTTTCAGGTTTTCAGAGGTATAAGGTAATAAGGTAAAGAATCTTGAAACATGACCCCCACTTAATAAGAATCACAAGAATGGTGAAATACATGAGAACTGATTTTTTAAAAGGCTTTATAGACAGATGAGAGTGACCCTTGAGGGACCATGCAGCACCACTTCCTCTTATTCCATCAGCAAGTTTTTCTCACTGTTAGTACTGTAGCAGCTGACACCATGACTCCCTTCCCACCACCACTGTTGTCTGACTGGAACTGGTGCTGGTCCCTCAAGAGTCACTCTCAACCTTTCTGTCCATAAAACTTTAAAAAAAAATAAATAAAAAAAAAGAGGAATTAAAGCTGCAGTAGATAACTTTTGTAAAAATTTATTTTTTACATATTTGTTAAACCTGTCATTATGTCCTGACAGTAGAATATGAGACAGATAATCTGTGAAAAAATCAAACTGCTCTGGCTCCTCCCAGTGGTCCTATTGCCATTTGCAGAAATACAACGCTCCCGGTAAGAAACAACCAATCAGAGCCAGGAGGAGTGTCTTAGCAGTGTCAATCAAGCTCGCGTGCGCGCTGATCTCACCCCTCTCAGGCTGCATTCACACGGGGCGCCGGCGTTAACGCTTCTCGTTTACTTTGAATGGGTGACGTCATGCGTTGCCGAACTGAATTGTGGGTTCCGTCGCGTCGCTTCACTCGCGTTGCAAGCGGCAGAAGTTGAAGATTTCTAAATTTTTCAAGCGCCAACGCAGGCGTCATCCAATCAGATCGCCCTATGCAAATACCCTAGAGCAGTCGCAGCCAACTGCGTTCGGAAAGTAATGTGATTGGCTGTAATCACTATAACGGTTGCGTCAGCACAAGCTTCAGACACGCCCTCCGTCAAGCGTTGACGCTGACGCCCCGTGTGAATGCAGCGTCATGCACAGCGCATACAGGCGTTCAAATTCAAAATTACCGGTGTGCCGCAGCTTTGCTTATGGCGGAAAAACAATCCAAACTGCCAATTACTCGAGTGGCACCTGCTCACAAAATAAAGATGGGTAAACGGAAAAAGACAGATGACGATGATAAAAAAGCCAAAAAGAAAGAATTAGATAGATCCCGAAATAAAACGAGGGTAACGTAAATATCGGAGCGGCTTTTCCGAGGTGGAGGGAGCTACGTGTCCTGAAAGGATTAAAAACCGATGCAGAGTTAGCCACATTTCTGCTTGACAAGTAAGTATCCCTGCTTGATTTGTTTAATTTTTTAAGAACTAAGTTACACAACTAAGATAATTTCAAAACAGGCCTGCCCGTCCCCTGCCTGATGCTTCCTCTTCTCCCCGCCCGTTGACTCCTCGAAGGCGCTGTGGGTGTGAATTCCTCCTCGTCGGAGTCGGAGTCGGAGCCCATTGACTCGTGTCAAAACTCTAGCCGCATAACATACAGATAAAATGTCACGCGCTGTGCAAAGCAACTATTGAAACCAACTAATTCACTGGCTTGTCATGTTGCTGAAATAATGTACTAGCAAACCTTATTTAGCATTACATATCGATAGAATAATTTCTTGCATACTGTAACGTTAGTTACTGTTAGCTATATTATCATACTAGCTATTTATTACTTATTGAAATAGTGCACGTCATATAGTTACATCACATGTATTGCAAAATATGTAATGTTTTGAGGACCAAGTTTGTAGTCAAAGTATGGGCAGGCCATAGTCAGTGTAAATCATATTGATGATGTTTCGTCTGTACCAGTTAATGTGCCATAACTGTTTATCCGCCTCACTAGCCTGCGCGTTCACGGCAGGCTCCATTGTGATGGGGGAGGAGCTGTGGAGGGAGGGCTGTAAGGGGGAGAGACCTGTGAGTTGTGCTTGTTCAAATTTTCAGGCTAAGTCAAGGTTTTCTAAAAACTCCCTACAGCAGCTTTAAGTGTGAAACCACCAGAAACTTTTACAGTTAATATGCATCTTTTCTTCTCAAAATGCATTTCTTGTCCAATGATCATGCCTTAATTTTGCAGTTTCTATTATTGCATCCTTCTCATGGGCATTTAATAATTTTTGACTTTTCCATGTTTTTGGCCCATTTTACCTGTAAAAGAAAACCTGCTTAACCTATTAGCGTTCCACTGTACCGCCTGTGGTAAACATACCTTTCAAAAGAGACCAAAACCATGCATATACTCCAAATGGTTCAAGAACAGCATGCAATTTACTTTGGGTATGCGTTTTAGGCAAATTTTACATAAATGCTAAGGGGTTAATAATTATGCACCTCAGAATATAAGGCTTTTTTCACTTCCAGCACTGGTTAACAATATATATCACTTATAAATGATTATATACAAAATTAATAGTAGTTAAGATTGATGTGGTTTGGAACTGATAAAATGTGCTTGGCAAAATAATTTGATCAGAATATCAATTTAATTATGAACACACTGTAAAGTATTAAGTGGTGCTTTTGGTATGGTTTGTGTGAATGCCTTGGTTGTTGTGTCAACAGCAGCTGAAGAACAGAGCTGAGCCAAAATAGTCCCTCTGCCTCCTCCTGGAAGTACAGGTCAGCAGTTTTCATCCCTCCCGGATAACAACATGATGTGGTGTCATACACATCCGTGGGGACTGGAACACAGGGACCGGACACAAGGAAGATGCTGAGCTCTGTAGCAGGTCTGTATTCATTCATTTATTTGTGAAATTTCACTGCATTTGTTATTTAAGCCTGATCTTCTCAATGTCACAATCAGTAAAGAGTGTTGTTATGTTAACTAAAACTATTAAAAAGGTGTTCGTTATTTGAAATAATGCTGTAATAAAATAAAATATAAATATTAAATAGGAAGCTGACAGAAAGTTGAAGTACTAAAAATATTAAAACTGTAATACAATACAAATGGCACATAATACATAATGCAATAATGGCACAATACAATAAGCACATAACAAAATGACTAAAATTAAAATAAAAATCTGAAAATATAAAAATAAAAGCAATTCAAAATATTATATTACCAGTTTGCACATAAGTAAGTTTGCATATAACACTTACCAAATCCATTCCGGCTGAAATTATTCACTCAGACTCATCTGGAACGAACCACAAAACAATATGTGAATACCATTTCAAAAAAAAAACATACTGTATACTTAAAACGCTACTAATAACATTTATAGACTAGGTCATTAAAAAATAATGAGTGTTGTTAATGACAGCCTAAATTATTCTATTGATTTGCCGTAGCTTATTAATCATCGTAAGGAAAAAGCCTACTAAACAAATCAACACAAAGTAACAGCCGGTGCTCTGATTACAGGGACTGTGTCTGTCTCCTGTCTATGTTAACTAATGCCAGCCCAACCTGTCTACCTGTCAAAACAGGAGTTAAAAACAATTTTCATACAGTCAACTAGAACCTGCAACCAGGCGTGTGTGTTCATGTCACCAGCATATGAACGTACAAACAATCCCACATGCGTTTGTTCTTATAATAATCCCTTTTACATAATATTAAAGAGCATCCAGTGAGTGTTTTTGATTTCCTGAGAGATTAATCCTTCATGAAAGTTAAAGTGAAAATCATTGTAATAACTTAGAGTCATCTTCAATGAGAGTAACAGATTACAACGACATAAGCCCTCCCTGATGACCCGAGGTCAGGCCTACGTTTCAACACACTGCATACAAACACAAGTTCAGGTTGGTTCATTTCACTATCACAACACTAATTGTGGAGGTTTAACATTGTATCCGGACCAGAAGATGTAGAGCAAAATTGGACCATTGCTTTAAAAAGTCAAAGTTTCCTAATTTGTTTTCTAATCCATCTCAACTAAGGTCTGAGGGAAGTCATTTTATCCTTATAAACTATTTTGAACATTTCACTGGATCATTTGATTTCATGAAAGTGAATGGCCGTGAAAATGTGCAATAATCACGTGACCGCATCAGACTGACCATCAAATGGAAGAAAACTTCTCGCTGTCCCCCATCAAATCTCATCCTGCATTTCTGAGCCAGAGATGAGCCAGAAGTAGGTCAGCATCACATCTACTTCCCCTCCTGTTAATCTGTAATTCGTAGAGTGGCTCCTAATTGCTCTTCAATCTTTACACGTCATGCAGGAGCAGCCGCAGAGGGAGGGGCTGCGGCGATGCTCTTTAAGGAGCACGGGCTGCATTAGCAGGCTAGGCAAATCCCTTTCTGTCTAAGTGAGCAGCAGAGATGGATTAGATCTGATCAGAGAGAGGCCAGCAGTGCAGAAACACAGAATTAGAAAAGCTCAAGACATAACAGAGGACCACAGTACTGGAGAGGGAGCATGGCCATATGACATATGACTAGGGGAATGTTACGTTATTGATTTCAGTAATATTTTGTATCTGTCTAAGTAGATTGTGGAGTGACATTAGATATAGCAATCGCATAGTCCTGTTGAGTAGAATCTACAAAATATTAACTTGGTTAACCAAGGACTCTTATGATGGCTCTGACAGTTATGAAGAAAAGGTTCACTGAATAGGAACACTTTTTTTTTTTTTTTTTTTTTTTTCTCGGTAGGAATATATGACTTTTTTTCTTCTGTGGATCACAAAAGGGGCTATTTATAGCTGAATGTCTGAGCTACTGTTTCCATAATATGAAAGATGTCAATATTTCTGTGCATTCCTCACACAAACCATAGTATGGATTCTGGGGAAACACACACACACACACTGTACAAACTATACCCTAACCCTACCCCTAAACATAACCCTCTTTCTGCATTTTTACATTTTCAAAAAAAACAACATAATTTAGTATGATTTATAAGCTGTTTTCCTCATGGTGACCAAAAAATGCCCCCACAAAATAAAAAATGTTTGGTATTACTATTCTCGTGGGGACATTTGGGCCCCACAATGTAGGGTTTACCAGGATTATGCATACACACAAGTTTGTTTTGGTCTTTATTCTAGACTTGCTATAGACTTTTGTTGTTTTTATGCTGACCTAATGGTATTTTCTGTCCCCTAACCATACCCCAAAACCAAAAAGCATAGAGTATTTAATTCGTTTCCCTCGTGAGGACCGTGGGCTGATCCCCAGAGTTTAGGTGATCTCAGGTTTTATTATCCTTGTGTGGCCATTTGGTCCACACAATGGAGGCTACATCTGTACACACTCATACATGTTTGGTCAGAATTATTGGCACCGTTGGTAAATATGACCAAAGGCAGCTGTGAAAATAAATCTGCATTGTTTATCCTTTTGATCTTTCATGCAAAAAATTTGCAAAAATCTAACCTTTCATTGAAGTAAAACAATTGAATGTGTGTGTACATGGGTGTCAAATTATGAAATAAATGTTTCTCTATAATACATGTTGGCCACAATTATTGGCACCTCTAGTTGTCAGACACTGCTGGTGGAACTTCAAACAGGACCAGGTTCTGTGGTCTGAAGAAACGAAAAAAAATTCCTTTTTGGCAGCAAACCCAGCAGGTGGTTTTGGTGGAAACAGGGATTAAAAAGTACCCCATGTGTACAATTAAATATACTTTAAATTGTTTGTTTAAATATTAAAATATATATTTTAAATATGTTGTGGGCTTATTTTTCTGCCGGAGGTCCTGGACATCTTGTTCAGATACATAGTATCATGGATTCTATCAAATACCAACATATAAAAAAAAAAAAAAAAAAAAAAATCTGACAGCCTCTGCTAGAAATGTAATGCACCTTGTTTGGTTCTTTCATCAGGACAATGATCCAATACAAACCCAACACAAAAATGGGTAACTGAGCACAAAATTAAGCTTTTGCCGTGGCCATCCCAGTCCCCTGACCTGAACCCAATATTGAAAACTGAAGAGGAGAGTCCACTGACATGGACCTGGGAATGTGAAGGATCTGGAGAGATTTTGTATGGAGGAATGATCGTCTTGTCAGGTGTTCTCCAAGCTCATCAGGCATTATAGGAGAAAACTCTGTTATCCTGGCAAACTGTGGCCGTGTATTGGAGAAAAACATTTATTTCATAGAGATTTCCCCCCCATTTTCAATTGTTTTACTTCAATGAAAGATTACTGTTTTTTTTGTTTTTTTTTTAAAGATCAAAAGGATTTACAGTGCAGATTTATTTTCACAGGCTTCTTTGTTCATATTTACCAAGGGTGCCAATAATTCTCACCACGACTGTATGTGTGTAGTACACTACTAATATTCATAAATCCAGTTTGGAGTTGTTAAGAGTTTTATTTATTTATTAAAATAAGTCTCTTATGCTTATCGCTACTAGGAATGTGTTTAACTCAAAACTGAGAGGAATATGCAGGTCACACAACACAGCAACGTTAAACAATGATGATGGTTATGGTATTAACATGTGTTAAAGTCCTTAATAATATGAAGAGTCCTGGGGAGTGAACACACACACATATGTTTGTTTCAGAGTAGGTAAGGCTTGTGAACAGGAGAGCATGTAGGCCTAAGTATGGGGTTGCTGGAGTACAGGTAAGTAATTTAGAAGATCACTGGAGATAAGGTTAGCATTTAACAAAGATTAATATGTTTTCCACATCGGAGACCAGACTTCAAACGAGCTCTGTTATCAGCCCCACAGTTGAAAATGAAACCATGTCCGTACTGGCTGGGCCAGATCAGCACAGGTCCATTCTGTGCTGATCTGGCCCAGCCAGTACGGACATGGTTTCATTTTCAACTGTGGGGCTGATAACAGAGCTCGTTTGAAGTCTGGTCTCCGATAGCAATGAGAACGCTTTGGCCCGATAGTGGAAAAGCAGCTGAAGACTGAGGAGTGTGAGGGACTTATAAAGGAAGGCTGATTGGCGTGATAATGGGCTGCAGGTGTGAGTGAGCGCTGTATGTGTGAGGAAGGAGAGCCTGGTTCTGTATGTCCGTGACAATGCTCACCAAGACTGCATTTATATGATCCATTTAACTGTTTTCTGTTTTAATATATTTTAAACTTTAATTTATTCCGGTGATGGCAAAGCTGAATTTTCAGCATCATTAGTCCAGTCGTCCGTCACATGCATTCTAATATTCTGATTTGCTCAAGAATCATTGAAACATTTCTTATTAATAGTTCAGGATTTGATTCTGGATTATTTGATGAATAGAACAAATGCTGTTAAAATGCTGTTTTGTAACATTATTAAAATCTTTACCAACTCTTTTGATCAATTTTATGTGTCCTTGCTGAATAAAAGTATTAATTTCTTTTAAAACAACAGATAATACTTGACTTATAATTGATTTACACACCCATTTCATTTTGATAGATTGAATTGGTGGTGGTTAATTCCTAGAATTTTAAAAACCTTTAATCTAATACAATCAGTGGAATATATAATTCTGGTTTCTCACTATTTTTCTTATCACTTTCCTCTCTGCAGCGTGTCAGTGGCATGAAGGCTCTGGTAGCAGAACCAGTATGTAATAATTGCTGAACTGGGATACCACTGTCTCCAGAGGGTCCCACCAAGCCCTCAAAGCTCTGCTCAGAACGGTTCCAAATAACAGCCATGTAATCACCTGCGACCTGACCGGACTAGCAGAGCTCCTTCTATTTCCCCAGTTGTTTGAAGCTGTCAAGGCCTGGAGCTTTAAGATCAAGCCAACAAAGAGGCAGTGAGAGTGAGAAAAGTAGGGGTAATCATTCTCTCCAGGGCTAGTGTACTTGATATTCTGACTGTTGAGGAGCTGGTGGAAAAAAGGAACACAGTCTGGAATGGGTCAGTTATTCATCATTAATCTGACTCAATCAAAAGTGGAATGATGTCAGTAATTTCTGAATGACTGTTTCACCACTATCCATGATAATAATCAGAAAACTTTTAAATACTTTGTCAGTATCTATTCTCAAGCGATTTAATGTTTATTTAAATACATTAAGGTGTTTCCTTCTAGAGAGTCTCTCTATGCCTTTGCTTTCTTGTTGTTTAAAGGCACAATTCTTTGTAAATATTTTCAATATTTTCTGTATTTTAACAATATTTTCTTTGTTCAATGATAATATGCCAATTAATTTACCTGTAGCACCAAATGTATTTAAAATATATTGCATAATATTTTTTTCTCACATTAATAAATAGGTCTGTTTACTTAAAAAAGATCTGTAATTGTGTCCCTTGCAAGGGTATTGGTGGTCCCTTCCATAAAAACATTTAAATGATATATAAACTATAAAAAGTCCACAGTTTGGAGAGGTGTTTTCCTCTTTTATGACCAATTGTTTGCATACATATATCCCTGATTTCCTCCATGGCATGTCTTTGACATTATTCATTAATGCAGTGAAAACCTTGCAGATGATGTGGGCTGCGAGTCTCTGAATTATTTAAATAAATTAAGATGCAGCACAGATGTGCCGTATGCGTTTATTTTAGTGTGTGGACCGAGATGTGGGTATTTGGCTACATTAATATTAATAATGTTTTTCCCCTTCTTTCTCACACACACACCCTGCACTTCAGCTCACACATGCCTTATCAGTATGAAAGTGAAGATAAAAAAGCGTAGCTGCCAAAATTCATAGATAAAAAAGATCAAAGCCAAAAATACACATCACAGCTGACAGTGAACACTAAACTTCAGAAAAGCTCAAAGACGCTCTGCCCAGAGGCTTCATTTGCCCCTTACATTCAGTCATATTTGTGTAACAGCTACAAGCTTGTCTTTACTCATTGCTTGAATATGTACCATCAGCATCTCTATAGTGGTGAATAGAGAACGAAAGCAGCAGGGTTTGAGCAGGGATGAACTGCCTGTGTGAATTAAAGCTCATTTGCTAATGGTCCTGTCCTCACCCTGAGAGCAGCTGGGGGCGGTAAATCAGGTGCTGCTGCACTGCAGAGTCATTGCTGCAGTCACCACTGCTTTATGGGCCTATCTGGATGCCGGTTTGGCACACGGCATATCCGCAATTGTGAGATAGAAAAAGAAAAGAACTGCCGTTGTAAGTGCCGGGCACTTTGCAGCATCATTAAGCATCTCAGCAGGACGTGAGGGATGAGAGGGAGAAAGCCGGAAAGAGAAGGATGCCTGAGCTAATCTCTACAATCTCCCACATGACAAGTTTTTACTGTCACATGCAGATGCAGATGCGAAGGCCTTCAAAATTTCCTTTCATCTTTTTTAACCCTCTTGAATTCATCTACCAAGAGATTTTTATAGCAGGGGGTCAGTCTGTGTGCTGTGAGACATGATATCCTGTACCCTACAGCTGTGAGACCATATGGAGCATCTTCAGGGAACAACATGGAATCTGTCTAAAAGCCCTTTATTAAAATCACTGCATGCGTTGGGAGCTTACATACACCTTGTCTTCTTATGAACTGCTAGAGGTGTAAAGAGTACCTGAAAACCGTACTTGAGTAAAAGTACAGATACCTTACAGTGAAAATGACTCCATTACAAGTTACAAGTCACCAATTCCAATACAACAGTACTTAAGTATTTAACTCTTACTGAACGTAAGCTCAAAGATGCTCTATAGTCCTCAACACCTAAGAGACATGTCAGTGAAAAACAAGAAACAGTTGATTTGTGAAGAGAACTTTCACATGTTTATTTAAAATAATACAATAAATCAAGGTGGACACAACAGCCTCTTAAATGTCTAAAAACGCTCAGGTGCTCAAAAAGGGCATAAGTAAACCAGGAACCGGAATGCATGCAAACTACAGCGCCGATGGAGGCCTACATAGATGAGAGATTGTGCGAAGAGGTTAGAAATAGCATGAAAGAATACAAAGATGTTTACATGTGTTGTAACCGGTTGTAACTCGTGGCAAGAGATTTCTCAAAACTGCGCGTGCATCGAACTCCTGTGTTTGCGTACAAGTCAAATGAAGTATACTTTGCAAGGCTGTGCGTTCGACTGTGCACGTAACTTAGCATACGCGTAAAAAAACGAAGTATACCCAGGGCTTAAGGGCAAAGCGCGCAAGATAAAGTACTTTCAATGCCCTGTAAGTGGTGATTTAACTTCTTTTGTAGCAGAAATAAACTGCTGCAGAAAAAGTTAGGTGCCATGTAAAAGAGAGGTTGCGTCCGAAATCGCATACTCTCTTGAGTAGGTACTTATTTTGAATAAGTAATTACTTCATGACTGCTATAAAAGTATGTTCTATATAGAATGAATGTGTGTACTATTAATTTAATCTGGACTACATTTGCCATGTTGTCATTATCATGTGACCTACCAGAATCAGTTACGTCGCTTCACTGCCATTCATGTACCCTCTCCCAATCCTCTCATGGGATAGTAAAGTGTCCATCGTATGCACACTTCAGATTCTCGCCGGAAGTAGGAGGTCATCTGGGTACATTTTGCCTCCTCTTTACTTTGAATTTGGACATACTTATTTTGTCAAATACCGTTTTTTGCCTACTATATAGTATGCGATTTTGGATGCAGCCTGAGTAAGAACAAAATGAAAATAATGCCGGCAGACCCTCGCGGACGTCTGCCGGCCACACAAACATAATAAAACATAACATAAAGTCCAGGCCTAGTCCTCTCTCGTCCTTCACTATCGTCGCTCCTCCTTTTATGCCTCCGGAGCTCCTCCGTGAGAGACTCATGGCCGGTGCGCCTCGCAGGTGATGCTCATTATCACTTGCGTCACCGGCCTCGCGCCGTTCCCTCATAACTCTCGCCCGCCCTGCTCGTCACATACCCCCATCGCCCCTCGCAGGCCGGGGGGTACTCCCGAGACTGAGCTCTACTCCCGTGGACGGCTTGATCCTCCTCCACACCCTGGCGGCCAGCGATGGCTCCTCCGACTGAGGTTAGCCGGCAGCGAGTCCCCCGTTCCATGCTCCTCCCCTTCATGGCGGACGGCAGCAGGCTCCAGCCCACGGCGAACGGCGGTGACTCCTCCGCTCCTTCTTGGACAGCAGCCACCCCACCTCGTCCCAGGAGCACGGCATCCGGGTCTCCGTCCCACCTTTCACAAGGCTCCAGTACCACCGCCTCGGGCAGCCTCTCGCGGTCTTCACTCCCGCGCTGCCCGAACTCCGCAGCACCTCGATCCCCCTCAGCAGTGAGGGCTCTCCGACAGCATGTCCCTCCTTCCTCCCGGGTTTCGGCACCAATGTAACACGGTTAGTAGTTGTGGGAAGAAGGAGGCGGGAACCGGGGAACATTCAACATAACTTTAATTCCAAAATAAACAAAGAACAAAACAAAAGTAATGCCGGCAGACCCTCGCGGACGTCTGCTGGCCACACAAACATAATAAAACATAAAATAAAGTCCAGGCCTGGTCCTCTCTCGTCCTTCACTATTGTCGCTCCTCCTTTTATGCCTCCGGAGCTCCTCCGTGAGAGACTCAAGGCCGGTGCGCCTCGCAGGTGATGCTCACTATCACTTGCGTCACCGGCCTCGCGCCGTTCCCTCACGCTCTCGCCCGCCCTGCTTGTCACAATATACTTTTTCAAAAATGTCAAGTAGAGAGTAAAAGTTGCTAATATCTTCAATAATCAGTAAAACTTCAAAGTAGCCAAGAAGATACTTCACTATTTAGATTTACTAAAATAGGCCCACTTTACACCACTGTAAACTACAATGTTTGGAATTGTGGTTGATCATTTCAGTCAAGCGACTTGAAATGAGGTTTAAAATATTGAGCGGTTTAGTCAATGTTTGTGCATATGTGTTTGTGTAATTAGTCAGCGGCAGCCAGCTGAACAGCAGGCCACCTGCACATGAAAAGCAGAGGCACACCTGTCTCTACAGGGCCAGTTCCCTTCAGTGAGACCCACTAGAGTCAAATCCATGACACTGGAGACCCCACAAAAAGGAGAGACACTGATGAAAATGAAATAATTTTTTTTTAGTGTATTTTGTTGTTTTCTTTGTCTGTTTTTAGTTTAGCATGTATTTAGGCTTGGTTCACAAACCACCAGGGGTTCATGAGGGAATTGCAGGGGAACTATGATTGAAATGCCAATGTTGAATTAAATTAATAATTAATAAATAAATAAATAAAAATACTTATTTAAAAATACCGAAATAAGAAAAGAAACAGAAACTTAAAATTCATATTTTGAAAGGTTAATTGACACATTATCCCACCTACTATACATACTTATACATAAATGCTTGAACATAAAATATATAATTTTTATTTTTTAATTCTTTTGTGAAAATATTTATATAGATTTATTGGCATATTGCTTATATAACATACATATATGTGTGTGTGTGTGTGTATATATATTTAAATATATATATATATATTTATATATATATATATATTTAAATATATATATATATATTTTTATATATATATATATATATATATATATATATATATATATATATATATATATATTATATATATAAAATATCTGAACACAGAACAGAATTCTAGCAGTAATCCAAAGAGTCGTGTAACAATGTACTATAATGTTATATATAAAATGAAAAAAATCAAAATTACAATGTAATTGATGTTCTGAGGAAATGTGTGTTTCTAAGGAACAGTGCAATCTTGGTATAATCACTGTCAATGTCACGAGAAAGCAAATGCAGTATTACCATGGAGACCTCTTTCAGCTGCTTGGATACCAGAGAATTTAAAGCTGAGTACATGACAAAGCTGTCTGACAGTGAGTTGGATGCCTACCTCTGACACCCCACACTAAAAAATATTCACACATCTACAGAAATAGGACAGGTTCATAAATACACACATTTGTCAAATCCAGCAGTCATAAAAGTGTTTGACAAATGTTGATTATATCAGATTTATTATCTGAACATACAGAATATGATTGATAGCTGTTCAATATAAGACTGACAGGACGTCCTCACAGGTTTACAGAAAATGCAACACTAATCCCTAACATCTGAGAATAAAAACCTTTCTCATCAGCTCATACATGCATATCCAAACAACAAAACTGAGGTCATGAAAGGTCACTGTTAACAGATGGGACCCTGTTGTTCAGGGTGTAAGAGTGAATGAAGGATTAGATGGCATTAGATACCCCAGATCCCTTTACCTTACAGGTCTGGGATGCAAAATGGAATTCATACCTGGGAATAAACAATTATGAAAAACTTAAAAGAAAGGAATGTTATGACCTATAACACATTTGATTTGCAAGAACTCAAAATAATAAAGTTAATGAACTAAATCTTTTATGTCAATTGCTTTCAAAATGGTTAGGAGCAACATGCATGAGAGTACTACAAACTCAAAACTTGATAGTTCTGCTTACTTAAAATTGGGAACATCATAACTTAACATGTAACTGATTACCTCAATTTTTTGAGTTAGCCCAACTTATCCCAGTTTACAGTGTAATATAAATATTTCAGAATTTGTGTCATTGATCATGTGACAGACATAATGTTCTTTCCTCGACTGAAACACAAGATCATTCTGAAATCATGCTGGAGAACATGATCATCAGCTTTTACACAAACTTGGGGAGTTTGTGCAGCTCAAGGGCTGCTGTCAATAAAACATAAGGGAACAAACTGTAATAGATGTTAAGTGAAGGTTTTTTCAGAGGTGCAGCAGCTCGAGCCTTAGGACACGTGATTCTGGATTTTTGACAGCGATGCCAAAACCAAATTTGCATCAAATGTTTCTAATCACAGACTGCCAGCACTGCCACACACATGCTTATGACCACTGGCCAACCATTTGATTTGTGATTCTCAGTCACATTTGATAAACATTAAAGTGTGAAGTATGATTTCATGCCAGGGACAGACTGAGTGCAAGTCTCTTTATCCTGCTGTTCTGTTTGAATTATGTATGTTCACCAGTCCATCAGTCAATGTTAAAATGCTCTGAACACATTTGGGAGCACATTTGATTTTAACAGCAGGTTTAATACATTCAGGTCATCTCCAGGACATGAGGAAAGAAGGCCTCCAGAGACTGCAGCCACTCATGGACTGCTCTCGCTGCTTCCATCAGGCATCATGTCCCGCATCAGCAGGCTGTTGAATTACAACTTCAAATGGCATTTTGACTGAACACCAGCCAACCTCTCAGCACCACACTCGAACAGTCACACTCCACTGTATAAATAATGCTATTTATTATTATCACCTCATCACAAACATTATTAACCTAATTACTGAATCTCTTACTCACATCATGCTCCATCTGTATAACTCGCCAATATTTATTCAGTCATTTACCCATTGCATTCTACATTTTCTCTTAAAGAGAAAGTTAAATGAAAATTCTGCCATTCCAAATCTCTATGACTTTATTTTTCTTTTGTTTAACACAAAAAGGAGACATTTTAATACTGTAGGCTACTATTTGCCATTTTTCCATGCATTCACAATAATTGAGGATTTGAGTATCCAGTTGTTAAGTCTGACGTCACACGGCAGCGCTTCCGGGTCCTAACGCTCTATCTCATACCACAAGAAAACAACAAATGGTGCTAATATACACACACAATGTGGTGTAATACTACAAAAAAATTATAATCATAACCTTTATCTCCATACCAAAATTCCAGATGGTCAGACAATGATTCATCTTTTATAAATCGTTAAAATATTAATGTCTGACGCTGTGAGCATGGCGACTGTTGTGTAGACTAAGTATTTAAAATATTTAACTTTTTAAAATGATTGATGTTTAATATGAATAAATAGCGCTCATAAACGGCCGTCGATAGCATTCTCAAGTGAAACGAGTTGAGGCTTGGACCCGGAAATGGCGTTCCTTACGTCACGACTTAACAAGCGGATAGGCTTCAAAACTAACAGAAGAGGGCGGAGCTTTAACAGCTCGCTCCTCAACAACAAAGCTGGAGAGTCTCACGCAGCCAAAATGATGATTGTCGGACACTGATGGAGAGACTCAGGAAGAAGTTACAACATTTTAGAATGTATCTGGATGTTTTTGAGCAGTTAGTGGATAAATGTATGTAGTTGCTGTCCAGATTTCTATGACTTTATTTTTCTTTAGTTTAACACAAAATTTTTGCTATTTTTCAATGCGTTCACAATGATTGGGATTAGAGTATTTAGGCTTCATAAAAGCACCATAAAAGTATCAAACAGCTTCTCAAATGTGAAAAAATGTAGGGTGGGAATGGGACTTGATCTTGTCCATCGGGAATTGATTGGATCATTTTGGTTTGCTATGGTTGTGATCTCATGTGATTGACAGGTTGTCCCGCCCTCGCGCCATCAAAGATGAGAAGAGATGTCACTGAAAGTGGGAGGTTATTTTGATTAAAGAATACAACCTGCACATTAATTTATATAAAAAAAATAATGATGTGTACACGGATAAATCATTAATAAATAAATAGGCTACTGCAATATTACATAGAAAAATAAGAATTGTCAATTTCAATTTCATAATGACTTTAAGTCATTAATCACGAATAAATTTCCCATCCAGTGAGTTGAACCGAATTTAGAACGAATAATTCAGGGCTGTGTTTCTCAAAAGTATCGTGAGCTTGATTGTAAAGACCATTCGTGGCAAAGGTTGTAAAAGGTTGATCTTCTTACTGGCTTAAGATGCTTTTGGGAAATGCAGCCCAGATCAATTCCCGTGTACGGATCGAGTAATTAGGCTAGCTGAAAAGATTTGAATCTGAAGAACGATGCATATATACAGGCTAACTCATTGGACATAAAAAAAGCTCTCAATAATCAAAATCAAATAATTGTGGACTCACTCCAAAATTGGCACTAATAAGCATGACATCTAATCTAATATATGATCCTAAATTGGCCTATAACTTGCAGGTTTATATCATTTGTGTGCTTTTCTCATAGGCTAAGATGAGTGGTTTGAAGGCTTCGACGTGCAAGTGTGGTCTCGGTAAAACAGCAGAATTTGTGGCAATGTCATAGCCTACTAATATTACAACAGCCAGAAAACTTCCTTTAGATTTCAGAAAGATGCAACCTGTCGGAGCTTTACGTGTATCTGGCGTCCCCTCACCGGTCCCTCCCTCCTTCCCCTACACGAGGATTACAAGTGGCGTTCAATGAGCTCGACTCCACCGCGCTCGCGAGCGGCTGTATGCAGACACACGCGCTCTTCACTAGACAAAGACAATGAGCTGTCACACCTTTAAAATGACTCCTATGAGTTCAGAGTGAAAGAAATGCTGAAAGGAAAGTCCAAGGAGCGAAAAATCGGTCTGTTGTGCTGTAGGAAACCGCTACTGGAACAAGAGTACCTGTGGGCACTGTAGTGAGAGTAACAACAGCCAGCGGCGTTTTCAATCTACCGGCGAAACACACAACACATATTTATATGGCAAAGTTCCTCGCCGAGCTGCTGGGATGTACACTGCCCGAAAAAGGAGCATCTCCCATGTTCGAGGTGAGATTAAAGTCTGTTTGTTTTCATGTTACTTGTGTCTGTGTTAGACTAAACGTTTTATTTTCTGAGATCTTTAAAGGTTTAATGTTACTGTGATTTGTGTTGGTTTACTTGCCGTTTAATTTAAAAAATGCATCTTGTAGTAATCTGGTAGTTTAAGCTAGTAAAGAGAGGCTCAGTTTAGTGGAGGCAGACTGGTCCTTTCGCAGTTTCTGCTGCTGCCACACAATGGGTGGCTCACCTGAGCAGTGAAAAATAATGGTTAAAGCATATACATTATATCCCTTTTAACTAAACAAATAACCTACATAAGAAGATTTTCATGTATAAAACAGTGTGTTCAGTTGGATGTGAAACCTAAATTGTAAAAGTTAATGAAAGAAGTCATCCTTGATGTCCTTACGAAGCTCCAGATTGTATTTGGGTCAGTGTGTCAGGGGAAATTGCACCTTTACTCAAAACAGCATATCTGGAAGCTCAAATGCAACAAATGATGAGATGGATGGCATGAAACGTAGTTATTGAAGTCCAAAAAGTCAATTTAATAGTCAAAACAAAGCCTACCAACCAATATAACTAAATTCACTTTAAATCATGTATGATCCTAATTGGACTATTGTTGTAATATTGAAAACTAAACTGCATGAATCGGTCTGATTCTTTTCGTTTAAAAATGTGCTTTGCGTTGTGCTGCTTCTTCAACTGTGCAGTCAATGGATTATGAATATGTACAAATACTTTGCATCCTGCCTTTGGTAAACCCCCACATATGCATGCACACTCCCAGTCTTGTGAAAAATATGTTTGTTTGAATGGTTTGCTGGGATCATGTCAGCTGCTGCTTGGCTTGATTTACTTTATAATCCCCAGATCAAGCTATTTCAAATCAGTGTGTGTGAGCACCCGATGAATCTATGGTTTCAATTATCTCTTGAAATGTGTTGCTGATGGTCATAATCGGCCTGTAATGGCAGTACATTTGAGTGAAGAACAACTGCAGCACAGTGGTGCTGAGGGATTAGCGCCCGGACCGTTATATAAGAGAATATTCTGTTTGGATCTGCACAAAGCCATCAGATCAGCCTTTGCCTCTAATCTCATGATGCCTTTCTTCCCCTGTGCTGCCGTTTATTTTAACACACTCTGTTATCTTAATTGATCTTTAACTAAAGTCGTACATTTGATTAGGGTATGCTGTAAGAATAGCCGGCCTACAGAGTTGTTTAGGTTGTTGGGTTTTGTCAAATTTATGTTTAGGTCTGTTGAGTGCAGTTTGTTTTGGTTTGGCTTATTTGTGTTTTAGGTTAGAGCACTAGTTCTCAACCAGGGGGCCTCAGCAAACTTCCAAGGGGGCCACAAGACTAATCATTTTCCCTCAATAATTATCATTTTTATTGAAAAACCAAATAGAATCAGAATCTTGAACCTTATAGAATCACAGAATGAGTTTTGTTTAAAATAAATCAACACTCATAGTAGGCCTGTCACGATTATGAAATTTGGCTGATGAGTAATTGTCTGAAAAATAATTTGGGCTGTGCTGATTAATTGCCAGTTTTAGGGCTTTGTCATATATTTTTGTGTGCTTCATTCATAAAATAATTGTGATGAATTTAATAGTTTGTAAGTTATCATTTTGCAGTGTAAGATTACAGTTAAAACCTTTTAGATATATATATATATATATATAAAAAGCTAATAACATAAATAAATACATTGATTAATGGTTTGTTAGGATTGGACAATATTTGGCCGAGATGCAACTATTTGAAAATCTGGAGTTGTCCAAATGAAGTCCTTAGGAACACATATAAAATACATTTTTTATATATTTACGGTATATTTACAGTAGGAAATTTACAAAATATCTTCATTGAACATGATCTTTACTTAATATCCGAATGATTTTTGGCATAAAAAAAATCGATCATTTTGACCCAAACAATGTATTGTTGGCTATTGCTACAAATATACCTGTGTGACTTATGACTTGTTTTTTGGTCCAGGGTCACATTGGTTAAACATAATCCATAATCCACAAAATACACACTATTTCATTATAGAGGAAAAACATCATATTAATAAAAATATATAATCATAAGCTATGACAAAAAAATTATCATAAGCTATGACAAAAAAATTTAGTGTTATTCATAGTTTCTGATAAAGGGTTAGTTCACCCAAAAATGAAAATTCTATTATTACTCACCCTCATGTCGTTCTACATAAGTAGACCTTCATTCATCTTTGGAACACAAATGAAGATATTTTTGATAAAATCCGATGGCTCAGTGAGGCCTCCATTGACAGCAAGATACCACTTTCAAATGCCTAGAAAGCTACTAAAGACATATTTAAAACAGTTGATGTGACTTCAGTGATTCAACCTTAATGTTACGAAGTGAAGAGAATACTTTTTGTGCGCCTAAAAAAACAAAAAAAAAAAAAAAAAAATGACTTTTGTTCACCAATATCTACTGATGGGCGATTTCAAAATACTGCTTCATGAAGCTTCGAAGCTTCAAAGCTTAACGAATAGTTTGTTTCGAATAAGTGGTTCTGAGCGTGTACCAAACCTGTATCAAACTGCCAAAGTTACGCGAAATTTCGAAACATTTCAAAACACTTATGATGTACCGAAGCCTCGTTTACTGAAATCATGTGAGTTTGGCAGTTTGATACATGCTCAGAACCACTGATTTGAAACAAAAGATTCGTAAAACTTCGAAGCTTCATGAAGCAGTGTTTTGAAATCACCCATCAATAGACATGTTGAATAAAGTCGTTATTTTGTTAATTGGCGAACAAAAAGTATTCTCATCGCTTCATAACATTAAGGTTGAACCACTCTAGACACATGAACTGTTTTAAATATGTCTTTAGTACCTTTCTGGGCATTTGAAAGTGTTAATTACCTTGCTATCTTTTCATTTTTGGGTGAACTAACCCTTTAATAAAAAAGTTTTAAAACAAGCAGTGTTGTCATAATTTCCACAGAAATACTTTAGGAAATATGGGGTGCCTTCAAGTGATATGTTGGACAAAGTGGGGCCTTCAGGTCAAAAGAGAGAGAATAGTGGGTTAGAAAATAGTGGTTAGATTAGGTTTGGGATTGTTGTATTGGTTGTTTTAAAGTTTACATGGTTTGTGGATTGTTACTTGGATTCCGGTTTTACCTTCCTAAAAATGTTCATTAACAGTTGAAATGATTTGAGAATGTGGCTGGCTGGTCAGATTACTGTGGTGTGGAGGGTGTAGGTGTTGAATGTTGAGTTGGCTCAGATCTGGTCCTCATTAGTGTCCTGTGGTCACTTGTTTGACACTCAGCATGAGATTGAGTCAGGCAAGGTGAGTGCACATGCGCACGCACAAACATCACACACACCCACACTTTGCCCCCCACATACACATGGCTGCTTGAGCGTTGGTTGCTTAAAATGTTATTATTTTTAATAATAATAATAATAATAATAATAATAATATTTACATAAAATCATATAGTTTGTCAAATTAGTACTTGCAAGCATCCTAACTTTATTTTGATACATTTTATAGGTGTGTGTGTGTGTTTTTTTTTTAAATGGATTAAATCTAAATGTTGTTTTATTAATTTATCTAATTTTTTATAGCATTTAAGCCCTTTTACAAACAATTTTCCCCACAAAAGAAACATATTCAACACATTTTTATTGGAATCAAGCATTTATTTTATATTGACGGCCTCTACCTGAAACAATATAGTATAGCCTAGGTCAAGATAACCAAATCACATATATATATATATATATATATATATATATAAAATATACGCAGAGCCATGTGACTTTTTTTTTTTTTTTTTTTTTTTTTTTACTTATAAGTGTTTTTCTTTGTATCTAAATTTTAGTTGTGTATTTATTCTAAAACCCGTTGGGTTGAAAATAACTGAATTTGAGTTATTTTGCAACACACTGCTGGGTCAAAAATGGACAAACCCAACTGTGGGTTATTTAAACCTAGCATGATGGGTTGTTCATTTAACTCAGCATAATGAGTTGATTTATGCTAGTTAATATTTGCAGGAATCTTATTTTACCTCATACATGGGTTATTGTTTTCAGATGAACTTAAAGGATTAGTTCACTTTCAAATGAAAATTACCCCAGGCTTTACTCACAATCAAGCCATCCTGTATATGACTTTTTTCTTTCTGATGAGCACAATCGGAGATATGTTAATAAATATCCTGATGTATCTTTATATGGCAGTGAGCTGGATCAACAAGTATGAGCTGAAGAAAAGTCTTTATTAACCCCCCGGAGCCGTGTGAAGTATGTTTATGATGGATGGATGTGGATGGAGGCACTTTCTTCAGCTCATACTTGTTGATCCTGCTCACTTCCATTATAAAGCTCAGATACATCAGGATATTTATTAATATATCTCCAATTGTGTTCATCAGAAATAAAAAGTCATATACAGGATGGCTTGATTGTGAGTAAAGCCTGGGGTAATTTTCATTTGAAAGTGAACTAATCCTTTAAATCCTGTGAATTTTTTTTTTTTAACATACACTACACAACCGCTGTGTGGCCAAATAGGCTCAACCAAGGACTTGACTTGGGTAGAAAAAATAACCCAGTGTATTTTTGAATAGAAAAGGATTTTTTACAGCAATAAAATAGTAGGTGTAAAGTACCACAATAAAAGGATTTCAACATGTAATTGTCATCCAAGTCTGATCTTGCCAAGGGCACCATGCAAATCAGAACTGCCTCTACATCTTTCAAACATTTTTCAGTTGTCTGAAAGATGTGTAGAGGAATAGCACCCAAACAAATGTCAACTTTATAAATGGATTTTGAGATATGGAGGGATGAAAAAGCAAAAGTCCCATCCTGAGAGGAGTTTTCATTTAGAGGGCATATACTCTCAGCTTCACTCCTAATCAGAACCACATCAGGATGTCAGTGTTCCCGACAGGCTATTTCATAGTGGACACTGAAATGCTGCCAGCTAAAACTGAACCCATTTCTTCGCTCAAACTGACAATTGCTGGGTAATTGACTCGGCTGGTGTGAGCTTAGAAACGACTGGACCTTATAACAAAGATTTATGCTGCAGTCTCTGTCCTTTTTATCCAGAATATTGCAGCTTTCTCTAAAGCTAAAGCTGGTATCAATTTGGTTTAAACACACTTTATGTTCACTAGTTTGATATGCAAAATTAAAAATGTAACTAAAAAACGTATTCTCTCAAAGTGTTTTCCCCCCGATTTCATTCATTCGAACAAGGCTAATAGACAACCTGATTGTTAATATAGGTTTTGATATAGTTTGTATGAGTACTTGAGCATTGAGCATGCATAGTCAAAGCATAGCGTTTATTTAAAGTTTTTGAATGTAACCTTTTTTCACCTAGTGCTTCCACTGTGAGGCAGTGTTAGAGAGGCAATTTCAAAAGAGAACCACTGTTTACCATTCAGTTTTTTTGTGTGTGTATCTTTTGTTGTTTTGACACTGAAACCTGCTTAATATGTTGGTTTCATGCAGAAGTGTCTAGAAGAAAACATGCTGCTTTATCTTTATCAATTTAATGAAAATGAGAACAATTGGTCATGATTACTTCCTTTACAAAACTTCCATACAAGTAGAGATGAGTGTGATCAGTGCGGTTATTAGTTGTGAGTTCTCAAGGATATGGAGGTTACAGACAGATCAGCATAAACATGCAGGAAGGACGATGCCTTACCCATTCTCAGCCTGATCAGCATATTTCACTTGTAATTTCTGCATATATTTTAGGGATAACACAGGGACATTTACTGGAAAATAACAAGATTTCTAGATAGTGGAAGCAAGTGACCTTTTAAGATATTGAAATGTTCAGAAAACCTCAGTAAGAAATGTTGCAGATTCAACTGAATATGCTGCTTATTATTTTTACAATGTCTGTAGAATAAATAACTGAAAGGTTATGAAAGATTGCACATTTTTCTCTCTCAAATGCTTCAATGAAACACTCCTGTGTGACTGTCAGTTTACTCATCTGTTTGGACAATTGACTGACATTTATGCTTGTTCCTGAGTGTTGACATTTTTCCTTGTCCCTTGGTCATCTTTAGAAAGAATTAAGTTGTAGGATAGAAAGAGACATAAAGCAGCTAGTTTTTAATGGAGTTTCAGTATGCAGGACGGTGAAGGCCAGACCTTTGAAACATGCGACCTACCCACTCTTTCACTCAAAAGTCTTTTGGCGGAAGGTAAATTCATAGACGATTCAATGTCCTTCAGCATTGAATGTGCTTTTGTTCTACGGCTGGATAGCTGAAAGTAGCATGTTTGTGTTTAAACATGGTTGACTCGCAGAAATAAAAATACATTGCAAAATAATGTGCAACATAATGGCTTTCACTGGCCACAATCAGTCATGAGGTAACCACAAAACCTTTTTTTTTCTTTTTCTAAGCGGAAGGGAATATAGTTTATGCTGAGTAGTACAGAGTTGTGTGTATTTTTTTTTTTTTTTTTCGTTGTATTTTGTTGTTTGTGGTTCAGTTATGCATTTTGTCTGTGCTCCTTCATATATACTGCTGTCTTTTTTTTTTTTTTTTTTTACTTTTTTTTAATGTTGTGAGTATGTTTAAATTTGAGATTTAATTTGACCTTATTTCCTATTTTCACTGTCTTTTAAGCTGATTTTTTTTTTTTTTTTTTTGTCAAAAGCTCAGTGTTGATAGTGCTACTTCTATACTATTGGTATCTTAAGTTCACCTAAAAAATGACATTTCTGTCATCATTTACCTTCATTCATGTAATAACAATTAGTATGACTTTCTTGCATGGAGCACAGGAGGAGTTATTTAGCAGAAAATTAACATAATAAAGTTATATAATATAATATATCATATATAAAAAATTGGTTAAATCAATTGTTAAATCGACACAAGGCTCCAAGATCCAAGCAAAATTAAGTATCACCAATCGTGAATTTCTCAGACCATGAAAGCATACTTTATGTATTGTTAACAATTTATGGCTTCATTTACATGATTATTAAGTAACATTTGTTAGAAGCCATGTTTTAATGCAAATTATTCATAGCAGCTTTAAACCATTAAAGTTTATAATACCATCATAATTGCATTTTTGAAAAATATGGAAATCTGTTCAGACAGTAATATGACTTATAATAATTATAATCTTGATAGCAGTTAATATAATGGTTTGAATTGCGTTTTTTTTTGTTATTATATGCTTCCCATGTAAGAATGATTTCATTTTCATAAATGTATTCTCTGAGGTCTGCGTTTGTCATATAGTATGTGCAGTTATTTTCTGCTGAAATGTCTTTGAAGGCTTTATCTCTTTTTGTGCCTATTAGAGTTTTTAATTGACCTTCATTGACTCTTATCTGAGGCAATTTCCATTTTAATGACAAATTTTTGACTTCGGGGTAATGGATCCCTCTTTCTTGGGCATTATTGTGGCTTTTCACTTGAAGACATAAGCATACTGAGAAGAGAGTAGATATACCCAGTCCATTATTGTTTATTGATTGTTTCTTTTAAATTTTTTTTTTTTTTTTAAAGCTGATCCTTGTATGCTGATTATGATGATCAACCATTAACATCACAATTATTTCCTAAGCTACACTGAAATGGTTGTCTTCAGATGCTCTGACACACATTCAACACTCTATTTTTTTTCTTTATTAATTTCCTCTTTCCTCTCACAGTGAATTCATTTGAAGGATTTTTTTTTCCTGGGAAAACAAGGAAAGCCTCAGTTTTGTTTCCACAGCATAATCTCATCAAACAACGCTTCCCTTGGAGACCTTCTCCTCCCAATGCCATGTGTCAATCTTCTTTGTGTCTCGTTAGTCATGAACAAAGGCTCCGCTCAATCCACCTGCTGTTTGGAACGGGGAATCATCAGGCTCAAGGTCTCAAAAGAGAGACATGTCACTCACACATAACAAGCTAATCAGCAAAGATCTTGGCGGCGAATTACGCGAAGGGACTTACAATGGAAAGGTGCTTGCCAAAAAGATTTTTAATGCCTGCATATTGTATCTAATGCCTCTTGTGCTTTCATTAGCAGCTGTGTTTCTAAATCATGGGAAACTGCCTCAACCTAAATAATAAGAGGCTAATTTGCACAAACCTTGGTTAATTTGTATAAACTCTGTTTCAGTTGTCTCAAATGTGCCACAAGGGGGCTCTGTACATTTCTAAACCCCGTCCAAAGACCCACTTTAGAAAGTGGAGGGAAAACCATCAAGTAATAAATTGAATATCCACAGTACATTTTATTTATAAATATAAAACATCCGATCTTTTGTACAAAGGAGTTCATTCACATGGGCAGTGTGAATTAACTTATTTCATTGGTGACCTAAAAATAAGATGTAGTTCAATCTAAAAACTTTATGTCCAGGTTTCATTTAGATTCTGAATGCCAGTGGTCCCAAACCTTGTATATTGAAGACAATGATATTCTGATCTATCTTCAGTCATTCAGATTTCCATTTCTTGCCAATGAGATTGTTGTTGAATATGCCTTAAACATGGCTTTTGTAATTATATGAAAGCTCCAAAACTCCAGTGAGCCTTCAAGAGCAAGCCTGGGGCAATAAAATATCATATTGGCTTTCTCTGAAGATGTCAAGGTAATTTATCCTGAACTGTAAAAAAAGAACCTCTACGTTATTCAGTCCTTTTGTTTTATGAGGCGTGTTCTGTGCATTAGCTGCCTGTCACACACTGTGAGAGAGGACTCGCAGCTGGGCGGGCCAGGGGTGAGCAGACACTGTCAGGACATCAGATGTTAGTGCACTGATGGGACCTCAGCCTGCCATATCTCTTCCCCATGACAGCCATGCACTCAGTCACCCTGGTGCTGATAAAATGGATGCCCGCTGGATGGAGCGGCTGCCTCTGTGCTATCCACACTTTCACTAGGCTCGACCGGCTGCCTTTAGCCAAGGTCAGCGTTTTGTAAGTGCTGGTGCTCGTGTGTTGAAAAGAAGGGAACGGAAAGGGATGGTGTGTGATAATGTGGTAATATACCTCCTGTTTAGACAGTTGAATTGCTTTAAAGAAAATATTTATATTAATTCTGTCAGCGAACTCCGAAAGTCCTCAGAAATACTCTGCATAGCTTTGTTTGACCCTGATGAAGAAACACTTTGGTATTTGATTGTGTCTCCAAAGCAGCTGTTGCTATGAAAGCATTATTATCAACAGTTTTACTCATTGAAATCTCTAATGTGAAAGTAAGGCATATATACACTACCATTTAAAATTGATTCTTTTATGTAAGAAATTAATAAGTACAGACATTTGTAGTGTTACAAAAAATATTTAAATAAATGCTCAAATGATCAAAGAATCCTGAACAAAACTCTATCCACAGAAATATTTAGCAGCACAACTGTTTGCTACACTGATAATAATAAGAAATGTTTCTTGAGCACCAAATCAGTATCATAAGGATCATGTGACACCGAAGACCGACTACTGAAAACTTAAATTGTAATAATTGGCTATTTAACAATATTACTGTTTTAAAATAAATGTTCAAATTTTGGCAGGTTAACATGGCCCAGTTAACCTAATGGAAAAACACGATCTGGATCTAAAAGATGACAAATCGCCCATTTCTTGCCGAGAAACGGACATTGAGATGATTGGGAATGTTCATGGATAATTCTCTATGTATTACAGACCTTGTATTAAAATAATGCAGTTATCACTGTGCTAAAGAATTTAATGTTTACATTTTAAAAGAAGCTGCATTTGTTCACATTGATCATTTGTTTGCTATAAAGGCAACAGCTTTTTGAGATATTTCGTCTACAAGTACTATGAATTGTACTTAAACATTGTTGTCTTGAGTAACGGCCACTGAACTATTACTCATGCTGCATTTGACTTTGCTTTTGAGAGAATTTGATTGCATTAATTACAGCACTTCATTGGGTTTATTTGCCATTTACTCTAATGACATTCTGCTCATATATGCCCATTTGATCCTTGCCGTCCTTGACATTTGTGTCTTGCATATAGATGCTTTTACTTCATCATCTCAGTCTGGGGTTTGGTTTGATTGGCACTTGGCATTAAATGGGTTAATGATGTCAGCACCCCCTCCCAACCACACCTATTTAATGAAAATGTTTAAAACATAAGCTGAAGACTTCTTTCATACAGCCTTTTTTGTCTTCTAGAGGAGCATTCAGCTTGATCTAATGTGGCGTGTTGTCTTTCCAGGGTTTACTGGGTAAAAAGCAGAGAAACATGTTTGTATTGTTAGTCAAATTTTGCATTGGAATGCAAATTAAAATTTAATATGAATCAACGCCATCAGATTCAAAAATACTATTATTTTAAATATTGAAAAATCAAGCATTCACATCAGAGACTAAAGAGTTCTTATTTTCAGGTCTAATTTTTCAACTAGTAAACTGTCACCACACCAGACAAAACAAAAACAAACAAACAAACAAAAAAACTTTGTTTTGACATTTGTTTTGGATATCACATATGTAATGAAGGAGCCATTTAGATTTTTTCCCTCTACTGTTGTTGTGAAAGTAGCTACAAATACGCCTACAAATGGCTTCCTTTGGACATCAGTTGTATTGGTGTTCTAGATTCACCACCAACATTATATCTCCTCTCTTCTCCTCTTTTACCAGAGATGTAAGATCAGAGACTAGTTGTCATCTACCATGTTCATGAGCTGCTGCTCATGGGAAGTGTTTTGAATACCTAAAGCACAGCATCTATAAAAAGGTGCATGAACAATGCTACACTGCAATAATGAAAAAATTTTAAAAGGAAAGTATTTTTTTTGGTGCTCTTTTAGAAACTATGCTGCATTAATCCTGTTAATTGATTTTGTCAGAGCTACTTGCCAGAGTTTTGACAAGCTTTCTTTAATCAGAGTTAAATCTCTGTGGTCGTAGTACAAATAAAGATTGGTCATCCTAACTGTAATGAACCCTTATAAGTGATTTGGATTGGTCTATGCTGGCCTACACAGAGCATCAAACAAACAGAGCTCCTTATGGAAAGCAAACCGCACTCTACTCTCAACTGATTTCATAGGGTTTGCTGTTAGCATGTGGCTTAGCTAACAACATGATACTATAAGCGTTTGTTTTTATTTTTCTTCCAAACCATTTCTGTGCAAACCCTGCCTATACTGAAACACTAGACACTTTAAAAGTACGCATTACATTTGTCATGACTGGACTGATCCAGGATATTTCTGAACTCTGAACTGAATACATGAAGTCTTGTCTTTTCTTGAACGGTGACTACTTGACTGAGTTGAAAATGAAATCGGCTGTGGTGCAGGATTTGAGAAGAAAAAAAGTCATGCTACTCTAATTCTAAAAATACATAGTGCAAGTGCACACAAATTTTGTGTGAAATTGTCATTAGATTTGATTATTTTTAAATACTTTTTTGGCATTGAATACATTATCTTTATAATCAGTATTGCTCTTGCATCATCCACTATTTTTGACGGATTGTTTCCCTGAGCTTGGCGCATTTTGGGATTCTTTATGAAAGACGCATGCCTTATAATGTGGACAAAATGAGGCACCTTTTGTAACAGCCTTCATGTCGGGAGTTCTCTTATGATGTCTTAAAATAATGCCTAGTTAGGCAGCTTATCTTTTTGAAGAAAACCAACATGTTTTATCCCCTGAATGCAGATATCAGTTGAAGCCTTCTGCACATAGTCACCCACGTTACCCAAATTCCAGGGGCCAGTTGCATAAACAGTCGCTAACTGTCTTAAGAACTAGTCTGCCCAACTAGCAGTTAACAACTAAGTAATCGGTCTTACTTTTAAGATTCGAATGAGACCAATCTAGGTGTGCGCAAAAACAAAACAAAAATTATGGACTTTATTCAACAATTCCTTCTCTACCCTGTCAGTCTCCTTTGCTGTTTACGTTGTATTGGCCGGGTCCTGCGTCAGCATCTCATGTGAACGGCATCAGCCAATACTGAGCTGGCATTTGGGCGTAAATACAGAAGTGCTGCACTGTTCGCTGCATCAACTGCGTGCAAGACTGAAAAGGTAGAGAATAAATTGTTGAATAAAGTTGTTATTTTTTTGTTTTTGCACACAAAAAGTATTCTCGTCACTTCATAATGTTAAGGTTGAACCACTGTAGTTGCGTTGACTATTTTAACAATGTCTTTACTACTTTTCTGGACCTTGAATGACAGTAATACTAATTACGTTGCTTTCTATGGGAGAAAAAAAAATCTTGGATTTCATCAAAAATATCTTAATTTGTGTTCTGAAGATGACCAAAGGTCTTACGGGTTTGGAACAACATGAGGGTTTCTGTCAAAAATTAATGACAGAAATTTCATTTTTGGGTGAACTAACCCTTTAAAATTAGATGCTTGCTTGACTATAGTAAGACTAGTCTAAGCATTTTGTGCAGCTGGCCCCTTTGGGCAACTGTAGACCTGGAGAACGCTCTGTGTCTTATGTCATAACCTTACCTCCCACACACACAAACACTCACATGCGTTACTTGGTGGGGGCGTTTAGCCTCTCAGGGAGCAGTCACAATGGACTGTGACATAGATTCTGTGGACCAGCCCAAAAACGTGCACGTATCAGGCTGCTGTGGTAACTAGGCAACCGGGCTCCTTCATAATGAAGAACTCTTATGTGACGTGGCTTCTGTTTGCAATTGTCTGTCCTCTCTCATGATTTGTGCATGTGTTTAATGCTCAGATATTGAGTTTACTGATGAATTTACATGGGCAACTGTTTTCTGTGCTATTGTATTGATTTGGATTGAAATGGCTTATTTTTTATTGTATCATTTCAACTCTTATGGAAAAGTCCATCATCTTTAATGGGTTGGAGCAGGTGTTGTTACCCCAGGCCCTATGTTTTGTCTACATCAGCTGAATAAATTATCTCTAGAGTCGCAAAATCAACAGGTAATTGCTTTGTTCCATGGAGAGTGTTGGTCTCTGCTTCAGGTCAGTGTTTAAATCTTAGATTTACACATTAAGTGAGGTTATCAGAGCGGTTTGTGTGTATGTGTGTGAGAGTATATGAGGTAAATTTTTGGTTCTGTAAGGAAGCATCATGATTTAAGTCAGTTAAGGTATATGTGTGTATGTGTTTGTTAATACAGCTGGTGAAGTACAGGCTCTGAGCAGTGACAGACTCAACTTCAGACTCGTTTGAGGCTCATCTTTGGAATGAAAATCCAAGCTTGTTTGCTTTCACACGTCATGTTTGAAATGTGGCATACAGTTTTCAAAAAGAGCACCACATACTCTCAAAAAAAGCTCCCACACCCTTCTAAGGCTGGAATACTCTGGGATATGATTTTGCCTAAATTTTTGCCCTGATTATCATTCTGGGCGAGTCTACCAGAGTTGCTGAAAGTCATAACAAATCTGATGATTTTGAGTAGCTGTATTTGGCCTGATTTTCACAGAAAATCATGTAGTGAGGTTCAGACCATCTAGTCGGAGGATATCAATCATGTTTGAAATCCACAGAACCGATTTTAGAACACTTACTGTTTTTATTTGCTATGCGTCACCTAGCAATGAGGCACAAGTTTCTGTGTGAATTTGTCATGTTCGGAACGACTTGAGACTCTGGTAATGTGTGATCCTCAGTCATTTACTGAATGATGCTTAGATTTTCCCTGTAACCAATTACAAAGTTGGCAAGTGCCTAGTGTCTGATCAGATGTGTCTAGCCTCTAGGAACATAAAAAAACATGATAAAAAATATATAATGTTTTTTTCACGTTAGGTCTCATTTAATTTTTCTCAATTATTTTTAGATGAAATTTGTGAAATAGTGGGCATTTTTATACTCACTCGAGTACTGACAAGGGAGTACCTCTCAATTGTCTGGTTCCTTATGATTCAGAAACCATTTAGTTAACGAGTTTAAAAAGCTGCTGACTCTAACTGTTATTTCCGTATCCTGTTAAATCCCTGTCCACTGCACAGAATATTGGATGCTTTGTTAAATTCTCCTGGAAAAAACTGTGCTGTCAAGTTTTGTAATGTTTTCTGTTCAGATGACCTTTGTGTGGTTGCCGTGTTTGATTTGTGTTAACAACTGTCATGCAATTTATAATACTGTTTTCTACAAATATCAGTTCTGATTATATTCACTGAAGCTCTCTGAAACTTTTAGAGAGTGAGAAAGCAAAAATCTGAGTCTTTTTAAGCTGTAGAAAAATGTGTCTCTGTGTGTGTACTAGAGCAATAAATTCTTTTTTTTCCCTCTACAGTGCAGGAGTCAGCCGCACATTGGACTGAGGCATGTCACCAAACAACGGGTATGTTTTCCATTTGTGTTTCTCCTCTGTTTGCCTGTGTTATGTCCTGTATGGAACAGGAAGTATTGATTTTGGAGCTTAAGCTGCAGTTACCCTTAGGAAGGAAACATCAATGATATTTTCCCACAACTGCTTTTTGACAGTCAGACCTACAATATACCAAATATATATACATATACATATACATATACATATACATACATATACATACACACTGTAACACATGCCTGATTACTTGAATAGCACTGTGAACTTGGTGTTTAATTTTAGGTGTAATATGTTAATATATCGATACATCATTTTCATAATGAATAATTTCCAGGTTTCTCAAACACATTATTCCAATAAAGAGGTAGTTTTGCCTTCCTAAATGGAGCAGTGATTCTCATTCACTAACGGAGCACATGTACGAGCATTTTCATTCAGAAACGATGGTTCTTTAATTTTGTGCTAAAATTGAATCTAGATTTACAATACAGATTAGAACCATTGAAATGACACACTCAACAATACTAATTCATCAACAATAAAATGAGGATAAGAACAAATTTATGTGTGTACATGCCTTTTGTAAATCTAAATGAAATTGTGTGAGTGCTTTTTTTGTGTAAAATGATTAGTGAATGATGCCCAATGTTTTGAAAACATCACAGAGCCACACAAATGCACTCAAATAATTACTCATGTCGTTCCAAGCCCAAAATGATGAGAGAATATATTTAAAAAAAATCTTCATTAGTGTTTTGAAGATGAACAAAAGTGGGTTTGGAATGACATGATGGTGAGTAAATAATGACAATTTCCATTTTCGGGTGAAACGTGCTTCAGGCTGGAATACGAGTATTTTAATATAGAGAAAATGAAATGGTTTTGTATGAAGGGTACATCTAATCTCTTCTCACATCAATCGGTCAGTCTCATGACATCACCTGTCTTTTTTTTTTTTTTTTTTTTTTTAAACCTGTGTGAACAGCATGACACCACAGCACTCCATATAGCGAGACTGTAGCCTGATCCACTGTCCCCGCCCTTCAGACAATGCAGCAGTGACGGGGGATCAGGCACAAGCTCTCCATCAAAGCCCAGAGCTCTTCCCTGTCCCCATTAACACAGGGACCTCAGTGGCCCCCACACACTCCGCCATCAGCCCGGCACTGGAGGCGAGACTTTGATCCTCGCGCACATAGACAGTCACGGTCCTTCTGAAGAGAGCATCTAGGAATGCTTAAACATGACTTTCATCTTCCTTAATTCAGATTCTCTTTCTGTCAGCATGTGCTCCACTTGTTCTCAAGGCAGTCGTGCCCAGGCTTAACCGCAGCCGAGGTCGACTGGGTTTATCTGACTCTTTGATACTATGCATTTGATGCCAGTTTTTTTTTTGAGGCAAGCAGCTGAGTTCAGAAAGACATGCTGATGGGAATGTGGCATATGGATTGTGTTGCAAAAGCTTTTGATGATACTCACCTAACTTTTACACTTGGTTCACAGAGCCAAAATGTAATAAAAGCACTTCATTAAAAAGTTACATGAAGGGGAATGTATGCAGTGAGAACAACAATTAGAACCAATGAAATCAGCCTCCAAACTTAAATTACGATGGAGATTAAAGGAAAAAAAAAAAGGACTTTGTTTTCACAGAAGGAAAACAAGGGCTGTGGTCCTGAGATGGGTATTTGAGACCAGCATTATGAGGGTCTTGTGTTTCATTTTGTGGTTCTCTTTGACATCAAAAGGCTCCTTGGACTACGCTCTTGTTTTTGGTTTCACCCTTTCTTTTATGAGCACACTCCTTTTTACCAGTGGAGAGTTGGCATGACTGCTTTATACCGGTATGGTCAAAACATATTTCTCACTAATCAAGAAAAAAAGAAGCTTTATTTTAATATCTGCATATTTTATTCTTTGACAGGACCATGAAGTTAGATTACTCTTAAAAAAACAACAACAACATAAGTTTGTAATCCCCCTAGGAAAAGTGGGGGTTTGGATAAATCAGCATAAATCTTTACTTTGTGATAACTTTGATAAGGAAGAACCTAAATGATGAAAACATAAATATGGGCTACTCTCACATAAATAAGTTTGGGGTCAGTGTCAGTGACATTTTGTGATGTTTTTGATAGAAGTCTCTTATTGCTCATCAATGCTGCATTTATTTGATCCAAAATATGGTAAAACAGTAATATTGTGAAATATTATGAAAATAACAGTTTTCTATTTGAATATATATTTTTAAATGCAATTTATTCCTGTTATGGCAAAGATGAATATATTATTATCAATGCTGAAAACCGTTGTGCTGCTTAATCTTTTTGTGGAAACCATGATGCTTTAATTAAAAAAAAAAAAGAAAAAAAGAAGTGAGCTGAGAGGATGAAAGGATAAAACAAATGCTTCAATCTCTGGGATTTGATTGATCAAATCTCTTTCCTTTTATATTAATAAACAGTATAAGTGGATTATCTATAGGTCACGCCAGATGTGGTCGGCTCACGTCTAAATGATGACACATTACACTCAACTAATATAGAGGACAGAGGGCACATGAGGGAACTATGGGGCCAAACTAAGGCCCTGTCCAAACAAACATGGATATTTTCAAAACCGCAGCTTTTTCTATGCGGTTTGGCCGTTCGTCCAAACGAAAACACAGTATCCGGTACCTGAAACTGAACTTTTTTTGAAAACTCTGGCCAGGGTGAAGATTTTAAGAAACTCCGGTTACAGCGTTGTCGTGTGTGAAACCAGAGATTTTGGCCAGTGACATTGGAGTGTGAGCTGTTATTTCCTTTGTTTGACGTCAGATTCTTTGAATGAGTACTTTGAATGAATATGTCTCATTGTATTGTTCTGGTTTATGGAAATGATGATGATGATGATGATGATGATGATGATGATGATGATGATGATGATGATGATGATGATGATGATGATGATGATGATGATGATAATATGTTTACTAAAATGACAATGTTGTTAGCCTACCGGAACCGGAAATAAACTTTTTTTCCAGGCTTCTGATTGGCCAACATGGCTTTTGACAGCGCTTCATTTTGTGGATGGAGATTTTTTTTTTTTTTTTTAAACTGTGCTTGTGTGGACGCGATTTCTTTTAAAACGTAGTATATGAAAATACCCGTGTATTTGTGGACTAGGCCTAAGCAGGGGTGTTTCTTCTGGGAGGCAGTGCCTCTTCAAAAAAACTGGATGAGAAAATGACTCTATCGCACTATGATTGGTCTTTTGCACTGTTCACTCGTTAAATGATTTACATTCTCATGCCGCATTTGCAAATCAGTCCATTTATTTATATTTATTAATAGTGTTAATAGGAAGACTGTCGTGTCACATTCAAACTTGAAATGACTTGAAAATTTGATTTGTGATAATTACATTGTTAATGTAAAAATACAAAATATAATTGCTTTGGTTGCTGTTGTTGCTTTCATGATAGTGTTTATTTATTTAACATAAAAAAATGTGTCAACATTAAGTGTAACTGGAACATGAAATTACATCAAAAAACAGTGCAGTGTTTGCCTCCTCATTTTAGATCCCCAATGCGCGCCACTGCATGATAGTTATATTAGCATAAAATGGCAGCACACACAAAAGCTATACATCACTACCAAAGGTTTCTGAACAATGATAACTGCATTGACCCGTCACTGGAACTTTGATTAACCTTAAAACATAAGCATGCCTGCTTGGCCTCATAAATCAGGCCTGCGCAGGAAAAAAAAACAGGAAAGCTATTGATTTTTCTTCTTTTTCATGTCACAAGGGGATGAGGATTTAACGGACCCTCATTATGCCACCGCATGCAGTTGTGGTGTTTCACGCACGGATCTCTGCCAAGACTCTACTCCAGTTGATTAAGAATGGGATGGCCGGCTTTATTAGCTTGCACAGAGCTCCTGCTGCCTTCATTTGACGTCTGCTGCTGTGGCCAGAGCTAAGATTAGCTACAGCAACCTGTGGTAACTGACCTATGTGAGATTCCCTGCCAGAGTGAAACTGTTTGACCAATACACCTGTCGTCACCTATTCAACATAGGCTGTTGGTGTCTAAACCGGCCAATTAAGCATGAAAATAGGTCAAAGGGTCACGGAACTCTGGACACTGTCCCAGGGGCCTGCGACAAGAAGCACAGGTCAGTTTTGGGACGATTGGACCTTTTATCTAAGCCGTTTTGCTGAAAAACACACTTGGAACCGACCTAGAACCCTGAAGCTCTGGTTCCCAATTCGGATGCCTTTGGCGGTCGACTGTGTCGAATTTCAAGGTCCAGCGACCTTTCGATCCCCGTATTTCTATATTTCTGACAGAACACATGCAACTTATTCAGGTCAAGGTGGTCTTTTGGGGTCAATTAAGCAGACAATTAAGCGGACACGGAACTCTGGACACTGTCCCGGGGACTGTGACGAGACCCATACGACGAGACACGATTTCGGGGCGATTCTGTCCCCCGTCCATGAAGCAACTATAAAATAAATAGAATAAGTTGCACGTGTTAAGGGACCGTGTTTGGCCCCTAGGGGTCCTAATGTTATTCTAATGTTCCCCTAACATTATTCTAACGTTATTCTACCTTTCCTCTTACGTTATTCTAATGTTTCCCTAACATTATCTTAATGTTCTCCTAACATTATTCTAACGTTCCTCTAACATGATTCTAATGTTCTTCTAACATTATTTTAGCATTCCTCTAACGTTATTCTAATGTTCCCAGAACATTCCTGTGGCGACCAGGGCGGGCGAGAGCCGTGAGGGAACGGCGCGAGGCCGGTGGCGCGAGTGTTAATGAGCTTCACCTGGGAGGCGCACCGGCCTTGAGTCCCTCACGGAGGAGTTCCGGGAGCATAAAGGAGGAGCGACTACCGTGGAGGACGAGAGAGGACCAGGCCTGGACTTTATTTTATGTTTTATTATGTTTGTGTGGCCGGCAGACGTCCGCGAGGGTCTGCCGGCATTACTTTCGTTTTGTTCTTTGTTTATTTTACATTAAAGTTTTGTTGAACGTTCGCCGGTTCCCGCCTCCTTCTTCCCATATCTACTAACCTTGTTACATTGGTGCCGAAACCCGGGAGGAAGGAGGGACATGCTGTCGGAGAGCCCTCGCTGCTGAGGGGGATCGCGGTGCTGCGGAGTTCGGGCAGCGCGGGAGTGAAGACCGCGAGAGGCTGCCCGAAGCGGTGGTACTGGAGCCTTGTGAAAGGTGGGACGGAGAGCTCGAGGCCGTGCCCCTGGGACGAGGTGGGGTGGCTGCCGTCCAAGAGGGAGCGGAGGAGTCGCCGCCGTTCGCCGTGGGCCGGAGCCTGCTGCCGTCCGCCATAAAGGGGAGGAGCAGGGAACGGGGGACTCGCTGCCGGCTGCCCTCAGTCGGAGGAGCCATCGCCGGCCGCCAGGAGGCGGTCGAGGATCGGGCCGTCCACCGAGCGTCCAGTGCCACCGCATGGCACCGCGAAGAAGAGCCTCTCGGCAGGCTGAGGACCAAGCGGCAGTGTGTCGGGGAACCGGACCAAGAATTTTTTTTTTTTCTTTTTCCTCTCTCCCCTCTCTCGTCCTGTCGCTCCCCTTGCTTCCGTCTCCTTTCTCTCGTCTCGTCTGTCCTTACCCCCAGGTGCTGCGGCCGCCGAGACAGGCCCCGGGGGGGAGTAGAGCGCAGTCTCGGGAGTACCCCCCGGCCTGCGAGGGGCGATGGGGGTATGTGGCGACCAGGGCGGGCGAGAGCCGTGAGGGAACGCGAGGCCGGTGGCGCGAGTGTTAATGAGCTTCACCTGGGAGGCGCACCGGCCTTGAGTCCCTCACGGAGGAGCTCCGGGAGCATAAAGGAGGAGCGACTACCGTGGAGGACGAGAGAGGACCAGGCCTGGACTTTATTTTATGTTTTATTATGTTTGTGTGGCCGGCAGACGTCCGCGAGGGTCTGCCGGCATTACTTTCGTTTTGTTCTTTGTTTATTTTACATTAAAGTTTTGTTGAACGTTCGCCGGTTCCCGCCTCCTTCTTCCCATATCTACTAACCTTGTTACAATTCCCATAACTGCTTTACTCCAATATCAGTAATCATCTAGTAATCATACCGATTACAACAGTAATCATCCAGTACACCTGCGACCCAGTATAGTATAAGCCAGTGGTTCTCAAAGTCCGAGGGATGTCAATACAGACCCACCTCCATTTCGTATTTCAACAGTAATAATTGTGTGTAAGGGATTAAAAGTGTGACATCCATGACATCCAGTGAGCGTATGACGCAGTGAGCATTTGGATGGGTAAGGATGTCAGTTTCCAGGAAAAGAAAGGTTGACGAAGAAAATAGTTTTTAAAGATGATTGGACAGAGAGGTATGCGTTCATTTTGCCCCAATCCAGCACGAAGCCTCCTAACATTCTCCTGACGTAATTCCAACATTCCTCTAACATTATTATAATGTTCCTCTAATGTTATTCTAACGTTACTGCGATGTTCTCCTAATGTTATTTTAACATTCCGCAAATGTTACTTTTACATTATTCTACCATTCCACTAACGTTATTCTAACGTTCAACTAATGTTATCATAATGTTATTCTATCGTTCCCCTAACATTATTTCAGTTATTCTAATGTTCTAACGTTCCTCTACCATTCCTCTAATGTTCTAAAATTTCTTTAACGTTATTCTAACATTCCCCTAACATAATTCTAACATTCCCCTAATGTTATTCAAACGTAATGTTGTTACTCTCTTACTCCGATATCATTACTCCGCTGTACATCAGTAATCATAAATATTTTTTTAAATGTCACATTTCATTTATTTTTTGTAAATAAATGTATATAGTATATATAGAAATGTAATGTATATATTTACATAACTATGGTATGTCACAACAATTGAAAAGCCTACTCCAATGGTTTCCAACCATAGTACAGGAGTACCCGCAACTCCATCTAAGGTCTTGGAGTCTTTACTAACGAGCTGATGAGTTGAGCTTGAGGTTTGTTTTTTCAGTTAGCCAGGAAAGTTTTCTTAACGGAAATAGATCGTTCTTTTAACATTAGAATTACCTAACGTTATTCTAATTTTATTTTAACCTTAAGCAAACATTATTTTAATGTTCCATTAACATTCTCCTAACGTTATTTTAATGTTCCTCTGCTGTTATTCTAACATTCTCTTAACATTATTTTAGCATTCTCCTAATTTTATTCTAACCTTCTTCTAACGTTATTTTAATGTTCCCCTAATGTTACTTTAACGTTATTTCAACCTTCTCCAAACGTTATTTTAATGTTCCCCTAATGTTACTTTAACGTTATTTCAACCTTCTCCAAACGTTATTCTAATGTTCCCCTAACGTTATTTTAACATTACTCTAAGGTTCCCCTAACATTACTCTGACGTTTTTCTAACATTCCCCTAGCGTTATTAAGACATAAGGAAATCATGAAACTGCCACACTGACTAGCTTTTTTAATCACAATCTCCTCGTAGCGAGCAGGTACAGCACTCATTTTCATTTGATTGTGTGTTCTGATCTCACGTTCTGATTGCACAACTGAACTCCACAGCAACTTGTTTGCGTCTCACTCATAGCACGTCTGTTTGTTACCCAGGGACGGAGCGAGCTTGAGAGTTGTTCATGCAACCGAACTTCATGTCTGTTTACATTTTAACGCATTTAAGTGAAAGTATGTCGAGAGTTATATCGAACATTTTTTCTATCGTTATCGACTAAGTACCGTCGATAAATATTGATACTGTTTTATTGCCCAGGCCTACTTCCAGGTCAGGTGGGTCTTTTGGGGCCAATTAAGCAGACGTGGACATGGAACTCTGGACACCGACCCAGGGGACCGTGATGAGACATATGTAAATTTCGGAGCGATGGGACATTTCTGTACACTGTCCACGAAGCACCTATAAAATTAATGGAACAAGTTGCATGTGTCAGTGGCCCCTGTTCAGCCCCCAGGGGTCCTAGGGGCCCCAAAGTTTGTGTGCTGGTAGTCCTGGGGCCCCCGAACTACATATTGGGAGGACAAGTCTCTAGAATGCAATGAATTTGTTTTTGTTTGCTTTTGTTAAAATCTCTCACACAGGCCTCTTGCTCTCATAGGCAGATAGACCCTCTTGAATGGGTAAACTGAACCAAAGTGTGGAGAATTGTGTACTGCAAGAAAACACATGCTTAGAACCCATCTAGAACCCTGAAGCTCTGGACCCCAAATCAGGGGCCCCTGGACTACAACAATGTCAAATTTGGAGTCCCTGTTACCTTTTGATCCCTGCTTTCTAGACATCCTACTCGTCACCTTATGTGTTTGACTGGAATTAAAGGATTAGTCCACTTTCAAATTAAAATTTCCTGATAATTTACTCACCCCCATGTCATCCAAGATGTCCATGTCCTTCTTTCTTCGGTCGAAAAGAAATTAAGGTTTTTGATGAGAACACTCCAGGATTATTCTCCTTATAGTGGACTTTAGTGGAGCCCAAACGTTGAAGGTCAAAATTACAGTTTAATTGTAGCTTCAAGGCATTATACACAATCCCAGACAAGGAATAATGGTCTTATCAAGAGAAACCATCACTCATTCTCTAAATTTTTTTTTTTTTAATTTTATACATTTTAACCATAAATGCTCATCTTAAACTAGCTTAACTTAAATGCTTAACTTAAATGCTTAACTTAAACTAGCTCTCTTCTTCTTCTTCTCCATTGAAGTCCACTATAAGGAGAAAATCCTGGAATGTTTTCATCAAAAACCTTTTTCATCAAAAACATTTCTTTTCGACTGAAGAAAGAAGGACATGGACATCTTGGATGACATGGGGGTGAGTAAATTACCAGGGAATTTTAATTTGAAAATGAACTAATATTTTAATTGTCAAGTCACCTTTATTTATATTTATTGATTTGTTTCAAAGCAGTTTTACAGTGATAACAGGAAAATAATGCAACAAAGTTTGTTTTGGGTGTACAGCAGCTCTAGAAGAAAATAGTGTCATTGTCTAGCTTAAATAAGCTCGGTGTTGATTCAAATCATAAGAAGTTATTAATTTAGTTCATTTATCTATGCAGCAGCTCTGGAGAAAACAGTGATGTCGTCGTCCAGCTCAGTTCAGTTCTCATACAATGTTGAATATTAAGTTCATTAAGTATGGTCTTAAAAATGTGCTTGCAGGAACATATGTCGAGTAGCTTGTAAAAAAAAAAAACAAAGTGTGTGTAGTTGCGACTACAAGACCATTAAAAAATGTGTTATTAGTCCATATTGTATATTGTCAGTAGTAAACAGTTTTATGACACTTTCAACTTAATAAAAGCATTTTCAGTAGTAGGCAATAAAGTATAATCTACTATACTAAAGTAATCGTTAAAATTATTATCAATAATTATTATATGCATTATATTGTGCTGTGTATTTATCTATATACTTAATGTACATACATATATACACTACCATTCCAAAGTTTGGGGTAGGTAAGATGTTTTTTAAATGTTTTTGAAAGAAGTCTCTTATGCTCGACCAAGGCTGCATTTTTATTTGGAAAGAAAAAAAAAAAAAAACAGTAATATAGTGAAATATTATTACAATGACTTTTGAATTTTAACTTTTAAAATGTGTTTTTTTTTTTTAGTAATACATATTATTCCATTATTGCTATGCTTCTATATATTGGTTCCTGTACAATGTTACTTATTGTCTATATGTAATGTCTGTTTACTGTAATACTTTTGTAATATTTGTCAAATGTCTGCACTTTAGTTTCTTTCCTCCATTGCTCTGCAGTGTTAAAAACATGACTGTAAAGCTGACTTTGACTTTAAACATGCATAGAATGAGTTATGTTCTGTGTCTCGGATACAACTGAGAGGATTTTATGCTCATATAAGATATAACTGAGGAAGATTACAGAACTATGCTTTATATTTGTGGGTCTATTTATTTATTTATTTATTTACTTGTTTATCTTTGTAATTTTGTTTGAGGGCTAATAGAGGGGAAAAATGTTTACATTAAAAAAAAAACTTATATGCTCCTAAAATGTACACAGACACACACACCTTTGTGTTTTCAGTAGCAGCTGTTCTACACTAACTGGGAGTTTAAGCCAACTTAAATACGGCTGACATTATCACACACTGGGTCATACTGAGTTAAAGTAAGCAGCTGAGTCCCCTGTGCTTATTTCTTTTACTTCAAATACACAGCTCTCTAGAAGGGACCGCACTTTCATTTGTAGCAGCTTGTATGGCGGAATGCAGCTATTTATTAGGTGTTATATGTTAGGCAGGGTCTGAAGGCTAAGGAAACTTTAAACTACTCAAGCTATGCTTGATCATGTTTCATAGCCCATATGATGACAAAGAAAAATTATGTCATACAGTCATATTTTGTTAATCTAATTAAAAAATGCTTTAACTTTTCCAACCGTGTAAATAAGGCATCACATCATCTCAAGTGTTCATTGTAAGTGGGTGTTCTTTGTTTTCATGTAGTCTTGCATGATGCCCACACACCCTTTTGAATGTTTTCTTACTGATGATATTGTAGAAATATTTGCTGGTGTAAAAGGCTCCCATGACTATATTATGCAACCTGAAACCTGATAGCAAAGTTACCAAGAAAAAGAGGAATAATATTTTACCATTTCTTTAAATGTTTTTGAAGTCTCTTGTGCTCATCTATTTGATCTAAAATACAGTAAAACAGTAATGTTGTGAAATATTACATTTTACAATAATTTTTATTTATTTTTTTATTTAATATATTTTAAAATGTTTTTTATTCCTGTGATGGCAAAGCTGAATTTTCAGCATTACTCCTGTCTTCAGTGTCACATGATCCTTGAGAAATCATATGCTGATTTTGTGCTCAAGAAACTTTCTTCTTATCATGTTGAAAATTATATTTAACATTATGTAGCTACTTAAAATAATTTAAAACAGCTACTTAATAGCTGATTTTTTTTTTTTTTTTCCAGGAATCAAATGAACAGCAATAGAAATCTTTTGTAACATTATAAATGTCTTCCCTGACACTTTTGAGCAATTTAATGAGTCCTTGGTGAATAAAATTATACTTTAATTGAAAAAAATAGATGTGCAGGCAAGTATCGTGTCCCATACTCAGAATTTGTGCTCTGCATTTCACCCATCTAAGTGCACCCATTCCCGGAGCAGTGGGCAGCCACTTTTTTGGTGCTGCACTCAGGGAGTAATTTGGGCACCTCAAGGGCACCTCAGTTGTGGTTAATGAGAGTGGAAAAGTGCGCTGTTCATTCACTCCCCCCACCTAAATTTCCTGCCGGTACTGAGACTCAAACCCGCAACTTTCAGGTTACAAGTCCAGCTTTCTAACCATTAGGCTATAATGACTGTGTAGTGTATTTAAGTGCACCTTTTAAATGGGTCTGTTTCTGCTCTAAACAGCAGGCTTTAGCCCCAAGCTTCTTTAATTCTCTATTCACATGATTTTGGAAATATCTTCAGTTTGAGCAGCACAATTGCAGGTTTAAATTCCAGAAGAGCTCTAGACAACACTTCAAGATGACCTGCCAGACATCCTTCAGCTGTCTGCTCTCAGACAGAGATTTATAAGTCAATGCTGAGCATTGATTCAGACCTGTCTGCCTAAAGTCTAAATATGAAAACAACTGGAGATCCATTCAGTTGAGAAATCTTTGACCCTTTGCCCTTTTTGTTATTAATTCCATTCACAGTGTATAAATTCCACTTCAGCCCACCACCTTTGTTCAAGGTTCACATTGTTAAAGGCATCAATAATTTATTTAAAGACCCCTGTGGTGATTGTGGAAATTAAGTTTTTGATATTGTTTATATGTCTCTGTGGTGTTTTTAATATGCTTTAAGACAAACCATGTGCAAATTCATATGTCAACACCATTGCTGAGTATTTTGTTTAAAACTGCAGTGAAAACGCTGGTGTTTGTGACATAACCAATCACATCAACGTGCCGAAAGGCTTTAGCGTATCATTAACAGCGAACTAACTGGGCAGTTTTTCTGTTGATATGAAAAATCGTGTAGATTTAGCAATATGGCGGGTGTATGATGTGTATATAATGATGTTATGATGAACTATATGACGTTCTGAGTTGTTGAAAGTGTTTGTAAGGATACTGCTTGTTAGAAGGCAGCTGTCTGACAAATTAATTACTGTTATGTGTCTGATGTTGTAAAGAGCGATACGATTGTGCAGCGTTTACCTCAGTAGGTTGACCCAGTGGATCTCTGAGCTGGCGTGAGTGAGTGGGGGGCGGGGATAATTTGCATATTCTTTGATCCGCATATACTAAATGAAGCAAGGGTGAAGAGTTACATTCAAGCTATTTTAAGGCATGAAAAAAAAATTTTTTTCACAGGAAAAAACATTTACATATGTATTTTTGGTAATCAAAGATGAGTTTTAAGGGATACAATTATTGACTACAAGGGGACTTTAAATTACACATAAGGGGCCAACAGCTGTTTTATGCATTGCCTCATAGTTTCACCTAATCAACCTGATGAGTTGCATTTATGCTTTGACAGTTTAAGTGGCAGTCGAAGGGGATGATTTCATTATGTTTGTCTTGTTTGTCACTATATTTGCAGCGTTTATAGTCAATTCTTGAATTATAGGGGATGCAATTTCCTGAGATAACATGTAGGTGAGCATCTGTTTTTCACACAGATGTCACTGTGACAGAAGAGGCAATCATCTGTGTGATTAGAGGGGTCTGGTGCACCTGTGGCAGCAGCATGGATTCCCCCAGTGTTTCTATTAAAGCAGAAACCTCAGTAGACATGGTTTGGCTCCTTCAGTGCCAGGGACTGATGTTCCAATGAGCAAACTGAGTGTGAAATGTCTGGTTCCTGGCACATGAGGATGCCAGTTTCCCGTTCTGCCCTTCAGACTGTGTTGTTTGCATGGTTGAAGATTATGAAGATTACCAGAAAACTTGAATCTTGCCTTAGAACAGCCCCGGACATGCTTGGCAGTTGTTGAAGCAGACACAATGTGTTAAAGCCAAGTCCTCTAAGCATTAAGAACCATGTTTGCCTGAAGTTAGTCTCTAAATGCATTTGTTAACACTTTGCTATAGTATATACATTATAAAATATACACTTTGCTATAGATATCATGAACTAATGAAACCACAATTCTTTACAGCATTTTTTCAATTTTGATTATATTATTGAAACCGTAATATATCGTTACCATATAACATCAGTCAATATTAGAAATTTTGGTAACACTTTACAATAAGGTTCATTTGTTAACAGTTAATGTATTAACTAACCATGAGCAATACATTTGTTACTGTATTTGTTAATTTTTGTTAACATTAGGTAATAAAAATACAGTAGTTTGTTCATGTTAGTTCACAGTGCATTAACTAATATTAATAAATACAAGTCTTGATTTTAATAATGTATTAGTAAATGCTGAAATTAACATTAACAAAGATTAATAAATGCTGTAGAAGTGCACTTGTACAACTAATGAACTTTATTGTAAAGTGTTACTGAAATTTTTAAGTGTATTGTTATTAGTTTTATTAGTCTTACCATTAATTCAGAGTTTGACAGCGTAGTATTAAAAACAGGATGTGGAACAGAGGACAGATTATAATGAATAGGCCGATGAATGATTCAGCCCTCAGATTATACATGAGATCACATTCTTTCCAGCTGTGCCAAACTCCAAACATCCTTCTGATTAAGTCAACATGGATTACCTGTTTGACCCAGCCAACTACAATAAATGCAAGACAGGACTTGCAACTCAAGTAGTTTGCTGGGGAAAAAGGATCGTTAGTGTGTATCCCATTATGATTCCAGCCATTTATTAGTGGAATGGTTTTAATTACACGCATGACTTGCTTTGCTGCCTATTCTGTCATTTTCTCATTCTCTGCCGGAGCCAGCGGGATGCTGTAATGCAGCACTGTTGTTTTGTTAATTGCTTTGGATCACTGACCGATGGACTTGCAGGGCGAGATGCATTCTGCCGTGTTGTCTCATTCGTTATTTGAAGGTCTAGACTTTAATTAGCCAAACAAGCTTCTTTTTTCATCTGTCTATATTACAGTCTCACAATTTCCATTTATCTTGACATAGACACCTGCTCACACAAGTAATGAATTGCGCTCTTTTATTATGGTCGTTATTCCTCAGCCACAGTCATTAAATATCGCCGAGGTTGATGGACTCAAAGTGTCCTGTGTTCTGGACAACAGCCTCAGGAAACCTTGTGCTGTGGAATATTACTCCACTGAAGTAATACAGAGATCTGGGATCAGTCTGATTTATTAATTATTCTCTCAAAGGTTGATGTCGGCCATAATGATTGCTTAATTATTGAGCGGTTCAATAAAGCTCATAAAACAAATCAGTCACATATTGCATCGTCAGCATCTCTCTTCTCAGTTTTATTATTGAATTCATGTCACTTTTGCAATTTGTCATGTGTCGACACAATGCACTAAGCATGGGAAATGATTTGGATACTAGAATAGGGTCCATAATATATGGTGTGCAAAATATGATTAATAAATAATTATGCAAAGCTCAGTTATAGGCAAACAATAGTGCAACCATTTTATGCTTCAATATAAATTTTGTATACAAACAAGGAACTGTGTATTGAGAACTGAGTATTTTCTTTCAAATCAGTCATGTTCTAGTTCCAAAGCTTTCCTGGTGCTATGGCTAAAGGTTCAGGATGAGCTCTTATATAACTTGAGTTTGCAGTAACTAACTTTGTCTAACGAATTTATGTCAGCTTCTAATCTGGCTTTGCTTATCTGTGAGCAACCTGAATTGTCTGTGATCATGACAACTATCATGTGATATCTATACTGTAGAAGGATACTTAAACTTGTTGCACTTTGCTCATGACCTGTGTTTTTAACTTTTGTGTTCCTCTGTTGATTGATTGATTTTCTACTTTCTTTTGCAGCCTACCATATTTGGGACACTGATTGAAAAACCGCTGGGGGATCACAATGCAGTAAGCAAATCAACCTCTCTTTATTCTTTGTGTATTAATGTTTGAAGAAAAAACACAAGCCACAAAAGATGTAATGAATAAAACATGGTTTTGACACATGCAAGACATTTAGCCTTCTTTCAGTTTCCTCAATGTGTTATTCGTATGATTTCAGTTCACCAAGCATCTGAACATAAAAAAAAATGCTGTTTTTTTTTTTTTATGGTCACTGATAATGTAGCTTTTTATTAACATAAATACTTGTTTCTGTAAATCCTGTGATTTGTTTAACCTTTTGAAATAGAGAAAATCTTTTTGCTCTAGACAAAAGTTGGCCAGCCAGCGGCAATATTCAGTATAACACCTGATTATTTTTAGCAGATGTAATTAAATGTTCCTCTTGACAAATTAACCACATCAGACAGAGTTAGTACAGAATCAGGAGAAGGAATGCAAAGCTTACCAAGCAGCATGTGACTTATGGATCCGAGTACATGAGGAAACAGACAGCTATTCTTCATTCATCAAATAATCAATTTGTCATATTGCTTGTCATGTTGCTTCCTCACACTTTTATGGCTTATGTTCTTTACTGATCTGTCAATGATGGTCAGGACTAGTGCAGGATGCAAATACCCAGAGGTGAACATTTGCGCTGCTTTTGTGTGTGGTGTTACAAAAAATCCTTCATTTTATTAATTTATTCAAATTTTGCCTGCATTTTCATATGATGACTCCTCCATTTTTAATTTATTATGTTTTGTGCAAACCAGTATTCAATATTCAAGTATTCATATTCATTTAGGTTTATGTTCAGGGCTATGCAGCAGACAAACAGTTGCTCTTTGAGGCAACTCACTCTGAGTCTTGAGGATACTCACAGTTGGAGATCATATTGTATTCAGTAAAGTTTTGGGCACCAGGCATGCTTTCTCTGCCTAATGAAACCTGGGAGAATCCAACTTGCCCACAGACACACAGGAGGATCAAGGCCTAATATTATGCTAACGTATGCGTGTCGAACAATGGCTTTCTCCACGGGACTGTGCACCAGAGTCAGTCCACACATGAGATCAGTGCAGAAGGCTTAACTCCAATGAGATGAGCTTTAAGGATTAATGCAATTACAATGTGCCAAAGTCAAATTGATTTTTTTTGCAGCGCTTTTGTTCTCTGCAAACTTGCGTTTTAAGATCTCTCATCCACCTTCTCTGCTGTAACGCATGATCTGTTTGCTATAGGGTGAAGGCAGATCATGGGTGGTTTTTAAAAAAAAAAAAGTCTTAAGAATGATTGTATTTAGCCTTGTACTTCATGGTGTCCTTATATTCACCTTATGTGAGTGCAGGAATTTTGACTCAATGACATGATATTATGGACAAGGATTTTAAAGGATTTTAGCTGTGACCTTTTACAACAGTTAGTTCCGGTCCTCGAATTTCATCGGCTGAATGGGGTTTGAAGAGTCTTGCAGCAAAACATTGATTCATTCAGTAACTAAACACATCAGTAGCTGTGTCCGAAATCATCACCTATTTCACCTCATTCACTATTCCCTACATCAGTCCACTAATATAGTCCACTTGAAGGAGTGAGTGAAAACGTGTGAGTGAATTCGGAAACCGAGTGCGCCGGAAGGGCTGCTGCTTTTGCATAGTTTGTGCTTGCTGTTTAATAATTATTTAAAAACAGCTCCAGTAGTAAGATGAATAGATTTATCTTGAACTCTGTCATAGAAACTATGTATAAATCTTAATTAATAATCAATTAAAAATGAATTTATACCTGTATGATATTATGCTGTAGCCACATTGGACCAGCAGTTTGGAAAATGGATGGATAGATGATTCAGCTGCGGGTGGTGTCTCTGTTCAGAAGCAGGAATTCATTCAGCACGACTATTACAGTGCATTATGGATATTCTCTAGCCATTGTGCATACAGCGTTTGTACACTCATTATTGCAGAGCATTGTGGGATTGAATGAGTGCACTCGATAATGTCTACTATGGTTTGGGCAAATAATTATTTTAATAAAAAAAAATATTTTAATACCAAATTATTCATTCAAAAACACTGAGTCTTTCAGGAGCTTTTTTTGTGTTGCTTGGTCAGTGTTTAATTTGGCTAATCCGCAAATTTTCCTGTGCCTTTCTTTTGGAATTGGCTGAGCACAAATAGACAAAGTATCAAGCATTATTGTGTCCAAAATGTAAGTTATTAAATATTAACTGTGTTTATTGTACTGTTGTATAAATGCTATGTCAATATTGCAATCATGCTGGTGGTCTGTTTTATTAGCACATCTGTGATTACCTGCGATCTCTGCTGATATTCAAAACGGCAGGATTGCAAGTGTGATATTGCCTAAATATGTTTAGTATTTTAGAACTGGTAGTATATGGAGAAAAAAAATAGATATGGAATAGGAATAGACAGTGTGGAAAGCCCCTTTTAAATGTAATATTTCAGCATAGTTTATTGGTGAATTATTAGTCTGTTTATTGCTAAATGCATAACAGACCAGGCAAATGTCTGTTGTTGGTGCAAAGTTTCTTTCTAAAGTGATTTTTGTTGTTTTTATAAGAATCACATGCACTATAGTCATAGCAAGTGCATCAGAAGAAATGGACAATTTGTGTTGCATTAGTGTATCATGAGCATTTGACTGATGATTGACTAGCTGCCCGAGGTTGTTAATTTTGGTTGGTGTCCCATGACAGTGGCAGGGCAGCTCAGCTGGAGCTCTGGAATTTTAATCAGTGGTTTAGGAGTTTTGAGGGGGAGGTGTCTGATTCACAGGACCAGTTAAGGACAAGCTTTATATTTAGAACACATCCGCACACAGTCTGAATAATACAGTAGTGACCACCAGCATAATGAGCAAACTCGGCAACAGACAGTTCACTGCATGACAGGGTCTTACAAGCTCTACAAGAAGAACCTTTTCATTTTATTATAAGACGTTAACTTCATAATGTGTTTTAAAGAGGGATATATAGTATAGTAGGGTTATAGTTTAAAGCATTATACAACATTTGGTCTGTTGCACGTTCATCTGTCTATGATAGAAAATGTATACTTTTTGACATCTGAAAATGGCAAAAAAAAAATTTTTTTAATAGAATATTCATGTTTGCTTTTTTGTGTTTGTTTTTTTTTTCTTCTGTGAGTTATTGGTTTTGATGCTCTATGGGTCCTTGTATTCAGTAGGTTTTTCTAGGTCACCAGTAACTAACGTCAAAAGCATTTATTTGATGTCATGAGGCTGACTGCATTGCTATGGCAACAGAAAAAGCTTTTATGCCCACATGCATCCTTTGAAACAGTGTGTCTTCAAAAGAGGAGAAATCATTTTCAGGCAATGTTGCATTATTGATAATACCTCTGTGTTTTAGGCATATGTTAGTTTAACTAGTGATGTTTTACTCATCATCTCTCATGTTGAACAGTTCTGTATTTCACATGAATCATGTTTATGTGAATGTTTCATTTTGGTAAGGACTTCATATCTATTTTGACACATGAAAACTCATTTCTGCCACATAAAAAAAATCATGCTTATTTAATCATAATATTTACATAAATATTCATAGAAATTGAGATACTAATTATGAGATAAGTGAAATTATGAGTTGAAATTGACAAAAGTTATGAATGTCATAATTATCATAATTTAGAATCTTAATAAATATATATATATATATATATATATATATATATATATATATATATATATATATATATATATATATATATATATATATATATATATATATATATATATATATATATATATATATATAAAATGTCATACATTTTATATATGACATTTGATGATGGTAAACATCATGCAAAGGTCTATTTCTCCCATACAAAATGTATAACAAAACCTATAGCAGATTATATCACGTTACCAATGAACATCAGCAATTTTATAAATCGCAGAATATATAATGAAAATGCTCAGAATGCTTTATTTAATGAAGTATCTGTCCATTTAATTTTTGTAGTAGGCGCGCATATGTCACGCATGCTTCAGCTGGTTGAGAGAAATCCGGGAGGATTATCATGGAGTCTGCCAGGCTTTGGTGCACTGCCAAATGATGCAATGCCACTCAGTCAATGTAACGATGACGCATTACATAACGAGTCAGAACTTGTTATTAAGTCCTTCATTTGGTCTATATAGCAGTGCTTCTTTCAAATCATGACCTAAAAAGAACCCTGTTCTGATGTACAGAAAAAAACAATGCTAAATGCAAACAATAAGATGCAACTAATCATACAGTACATCATTTGGATAACTTTATCAGAGAAAGTTGTTCCTAATTTCCCAGTTTTGTTGCAAATTCTGTCATTTGAAGCTAGACAAATTGCATGACATACCAACAATCTGTATGATAAATATAATGATTTCTGTAGGGTCAATTATATAAATAAACAATTTGAGCTACTGTTCAAGTTTGTGGTTGGTAAGATTTTTAAATGTTTTTAAAAGAAGTTATGATTTTATTTTATCAAAGTACAGTAAAAACAGCAATATTGTGAAATATTACTATTTAAATTTTCTATTTTAATAATTTTTAAAATGTAATTTATTTCTGTGATGGCAAAGTTGAATTTTCAGCATCATTAATCAAGTCTTCAGTGTCACATGATCTGTCAGACATTGTAATCTGCTGATTTAGTGCTCAAAAAAGCATTTCTCATTATCAATGTTGAAAACAGTTTTGTGGGAATTGTGATGCATTTTTTTCCAGGATTCTTTGATTTAATAGAAAGTTCAAAAGAACAACATTTATTTGACATTTTATTTGTAACATTATATAATTAACATTATTTAAATCTTACTGAACCCAAACTTAAATGGTACCATATATTAATAAACATACACTGAATAAAAAGTTGCTGTTCAAAAAAAATTGCTGTTTGGATTTAAGTAGGCGAATACTTAAAGAGTCTGTGACTGGATCATTATTGCTGTTGTTATTATTATTATTATTATTGTTATTATTATTATTATTTTATCATATTGTGATTATTATATTATTATGTTGATAATGCAAGAATCAAGCACTTTGTAAAGTCTACTCCAGCACATCCCAAAGACTTTCAATGAATTTAAAGTCTGGACTAAGAGTGTGAAAATGATTCTTCATGCTCCCTCCCAACTATTCTTTCAAAATTTGAGCCTAATGAATCTTGGCTTTGTCATCTTGAAATATGGCTATGATGTGTCTCATTTAGGGTTAAAAGAACTGTTCCCAAACATACAACATGCTAGAAACATAATAATCACTACAATAATGATCCATTCATAGACTCTTAAAGGTGCTGTGTGCGATTTCTCAAATTTGTTGTTGAACACTGCTGATATTTGAAATCAACCCAAACAAACTCACCCCTCTCTTCATTGCTCCGCCTCCAAAACTCACACTCCAATCCTAACCACCCTGCTCTGAGTGTGTCTCAAACCCCGGCCCAATTGCTGCTGGCACCCGAGGCGAATGCACAATCAATGATGCTAAGCACCGCATTCTCTAGCGGTCGTCAGTGTGCAGCAATTTAACTGCAAAACTCTCACTGTTACACATGCAATGCGAGTGGATATGATTATCACAGCCGATGCGCAACAACATCCTTCACGAAAAATAAAATGCAGATGATGAACGAACGACAAGGAAACAAAAAATGAACGTAAATCCAGAGTGTTCGTTGTTAGTCGCAAACAGCACAGCAGCTCTAGACAATCAAAACCTAGAGTTACTCACATGAGTAGTGGGACGAAAGCAGCCTCTGCGTCTGTTTTCAGGCCTTCCCACTCAGCTCTCTCCAGCGCTGGAAAGCTTTTCTAATATAAATGCGGGTCCTAATGCGCTTGCCCAGTCATAAACCTTCATTCCAGTGATATTCTTTTGAACTGTATTGAACTGCCCTAATGCTGATTGGTTAGACGTTTGTTGTTGGTGTTGGCCTGACTAACTTCCAAACAGTGTTGTTGGAAAAATGCATACCCCACCTTTAAGTATTTGCCTATTTAAATTGAAACAGCAACTTTTTTTGGCCGGGCAGTGAATTTTTTTTTTTTTTTGTTACTTATGTATGATAAACAAATTTGGTGTTGGATAACCACTTTTTCTCCCCCCCCCCCCCCCCCCCCCCCACCAAACTAGTGAGAAGCAACCACCCAGAACAACTCTCATCTTTACCCTCTTCTTCCTTCAGACATGTTCCTGTTGTTCTCAGAGTGAGCATTCCTGTGGTAAGCTTCGTAAAGAGACATGGTTGAGGGTTTATTTATGAATAACCTACCCGCTTGCATGAACGTGCTTCAGATTTAATGCAAGCAGATTGAGGTACTTGAAACTTGAGGTACTTGTCAAATGACCATCTGGTGCTTCAGCACAATGTGATACTTTGATCAAGGAAAGCAAACAAGTCTTTATCTTGCTCATAAGGTGTTTGGCTTTTTAGAAGGGAGGTGGCACACATTCTTGGCTTTTTAATTCCAAAGCCTATACTTGAAGTTACCTGAAATAACATTTCTGTGTTTTTCTATGTTTCCTTAATTCATCTGCAGATAGCATGTGCCCTTTTATCATTAACGGTGTTTTTACAGACAAAATGCAGTGCTCACTTTGGCCCACAGCCTTTATACAATAGTCAATTTATCCTCTCGTGAAAAAGATTTACGTGTCTCTCTCTGACAGCAAAGCTTTTGTAGTAGTTATAGTGTTGGCACAAACACACTCTGCAGCAGATCGCATCAGCACAAAGATGCATAAAAAGAAGCGTCTACACAGTGATTCGACCAACCCCATGTCAAAGGGAAAAACAAAATAGGAAGGCTTTAAATTTACTCTGCACTGACATTGTGAAACAAAGTGTTGGTTTTGTGTGGGGGGAAGCGCCTACACACAAGCTGCTCTGCTCGTAAACATGGGGCCGAGTGACCTTCCTCTGAGGATGTTTGTCTTCCAAGGAAAGGCTGCTTTGATGACTAACTGACTCAGCACTTTTGTACAGGCTGTGTTATGCCCATGTTATGGATGGGCTACCACAGCCCCCCAGCTCCCCCTGGGATGAATTTCTCCTGTTTGAAATGTAATAACAAACAACCTTTTGTATTTAATGACCTAGAACACTGTGACGCAGTGCATCTTTAATAATTTGCATCTTTGTTCAAAAGTGTTATGAAAACAGAATCGAGGTCAGGGGACCAATGAATGGAGGAATACAGTGTACTTTTAAGTGAATTCATGTACGTTTTATACATTTATAGCCATTGACACGTTTCAGTGCAAAACTAGATCTATGTGATCTGTGACTGCAAGTCATTTTGAAGGCAAAACGTTTGTTTATACATTTGGCTGATGTTTTTATCCAAGCTGTACGTATTTATCACTGTGTGTTATCTAGGAATTGAACCCATGACCCAAGCACCACATTAGGTGAAGTCTGGAAATTTCCTAACATGGCTTAGCAGTCCTGAAGCTCAGTGACGGTCTTGACCTCAGGTGAAATGTTCTTCACGTAAGGAATGTCTAGGAGTATCCTTCAACCTCTTCCCACTTGCATTCAGCAATCCAGAAGGAAATGACTTTGGCTTAGAGACTTATGGTCCTGGCTTAGAAATAACACCAGCCAAGATACCATTGAACAGTTTAAGAGGATTAACTAAAATCTAAGGGGTTATCTAATTACATTGAACTGTGTCATGAAACTGAGGCCCAGACTTTCTTACAGTGGCCCCAAAAATCATTCGGACATTTAAACCACACTAAAAAATGCATGAATTTCATTGCATTAGGTAACAAAATAATAAATCAGGTGGCAAACAAATTGATGCCAGAGCTTTTTTCAGAACTAATGTAACTTTTCTGAATTTGACAATCAGAAAGTATCCAAGTACACTATATGTTTTCAGCTTCCTTCACTGAGAATCATAGGGGATGTGGACTCTTGCCTTCTGCATCCCATTTAGGCACTGTCCCCAGACAACCATTATTTCCCTCAGTAGCATAATAGCTCCATTGCCCCAGATCAAGCACATATGGCTAAGTGTTTTTGGTAGATTCCTTTATACAGCCGACGACTGCTGTTTAACAAAGCAGTCGGTTTTATTACTGGCAGTTTTTTCTATCCATGTCATACTTTATGAACATTTTGTTCAATTTATATCAACTGAATTCTAAAAGGAAGTTTATTTTATAGCTGTTTTTATTTATAGTCTGTCAGATTGAACTGAGAAAGAAATGAAACTAGTTAAATGATGTGAAATTCGCTGCCTTTCTACATCGACTGGTTTCACCTGATAACTGCCACATGTCCATCAGATTCACTTGTAGCACATTATCATTCTCCTAGCTCATAGGAAAACCCCTTACTCCCACTAGTTGGGCTCCTAAAACCTGCTTTCATCTAATAGATGTCATGTGTCAGATTACATTGTTTCACAGAGGGAAATAGTAACTTTACCCTTGTGAAATCCCCACGTTCTCTTTTCATTTCCTCTTTCTTTTAATTCTAAGAGAATTACGTCGTAGGTAATGAAGTCAACCAAATTTATCTGTAAACCAGCAGATTGGAAACCTCGGGACATGGCATTATTGCATACATTTCTCTGTTGAGGGGAGAAAACAACTTTCCGTGATTCAAAATATACTCAATCTGGATGAACTTTTGGGTGAACTTCTTGTATCTAGGAAAGCCCTTCTATCAAGAGAAAAATGCATTCTAGAGGGTTTATTCATGAATAATGTAGAATTTGCAACATTGTGTGTTAGTGTAGATAAACTGAGGTATGGCTTTACTTAACTAAGCAGTGTAAGGTTTAGCCGAGACAAAAGGTACTTTTAGCCTGAAGGATTTGTTAAAGATTTCTTTTTTTAGATTCTTTGCCCTTTTCTTTTCAGTAAAAGAGAAAGATAATGTTTTATTCATGCTGTACCGTAGCCTGTGGCAAGCTAAGTATTTTTCTTCTAGGTGAGATTAGATATGTTAAGTCATTTGTTAAATTGTTCAACAGGATAATAGGCTTCAAATTTGCATGCGAGCATTGCCTTTGATTGCTTCATGTTTACAAACCTTCCAAAGACAAACTGTAAGTCTGCAGCAGCAGATAATCACTTCCTTCTCCTGTGGGTATGAAAAGCTGACCTGTATGGAAATGTGCACTTTGCATCCATTATTATTTTTGGAAGTTTCTCCTTCTTTAATTTTAAAGGCTTTTTAGGTCATGTGTGGTGAAATGGAACAAATTAATTCTTTATTATAAACAACTTGCCTCAACTATGTGCATGAATGAGCCGAAACATTATGACCACCTGCCTAATATGCTTTTGTTCCACAGCGTGCTGCCGAAACAGCGCCGACCCACGTTGCTGAGGTTTCCTGTTGTAGCTGGTACCAAGACTTTGGTAGCAGATCCTACAAGTGCTGTAGGTTGCGTGGTGGAGCTGCCATGGATTGAACTTGTTGGTCTATCACGTCCCATAGATGCACAATTGAATTGAGATATGGGGAATTTGGAGGCCAGGATAACACCTTGAACTCTTCATCATGTTCTTCAAACCATTTTTGAACAATGTGTACCGTGTGTAAGGGGGCGCATCGTGCTGACAGAGGTCACTGGCATCAGGGAAAACCATTGCCATGAAGGGGTGTACCTGGTCTTAAACAATGTTTAGGCAAGTAGCACATGTCAAATTTACGTCCACATGAATGGGCCTGACTCAGGGTTTCCCAGCAGAACATTGCCCAGAGCATCACGAGCATCCCTTCACCGGCTTGCCGTCATTCCACAGTGCATCCTGGTGCCATCACTTCCCCAGGTAAATGGCGCACATGTACACAGCCGTCCACGTGATGTCAAAGAAAACAGAAGTCATCGGACTAGGCCACCTTCATCCACTGCTCCGAGGTCCAGATCTGATGCTCGTGTGCCCATTGTAGGCAACTTTTGACGTTGGATAGGGGTCATCATAGGCACTTTGATTGCTCTGCGGCTACACAGCCCCATACGCAGCAGAGTGAGATGCTTTGTGTGCTGTGACACATTCCTCCCATAACCATCATTAAAATGATGTGTGACCTGTGCCACAGTGACCTTTTGTTGGGTCGGACCAGACAGGATAGCCTTTGTTGCCCTTGTGCATCAATGAGCCTTGGGCACCAAACACCCTGTTGCCAGTTTGTGGTTTGTCCCTCCTTGGACGACTTTTGGTAAATTCTCACCACTGCTGACGGGGAGCAACTCACAAGACTTGCTGTTTCAGAGATGACCCAGTTTCCTTGCCATAACTATTTGGCCCTTGTCAAAGTTGATAACCATTTCTTCTGTATCCAACATGTTGCTTACGAGAACTGATTGTTTGCTTACCATCTAATCTACTCAGACCATAATTTGTAGCCTTGTTAGGAGATAATTCACGATATTTGCTTCAAACAGTGACTTCATATATGTAGTCTTTATCTCTTGTGTAGTTTTAGTGTCATGCTAAGATCGTGAATGTGATGAAACCTCTATCCACCCAATAACATTTTCTGCTAAAATATTATGTTTGCATGAAAGTACTGAGAGATATAAATAAATGTAAAATAAATTATGATTTTTGAGTGTTTCTAATGTTCAGTTTGAAATGCACAAATGGGGCGTTTAACCGGCAATTTGTGTAAATTAAGTTTGACTTGAATGTGTTATATGGGGAAACTTTAAAATGATAAACATAATAAGGTAATAAGAATCTAATCTAATGTGACAATCAAGCTCTAAATATTGCATGTGAGATTTATGCCGTATTCTTTTTAATATATTTTATGCATTCCATTGTGTTGGAATCCGTTTAAAAACTTCTGATCAGCTTTTATCTTTTTGGATTCACAGTTCAGTCATTCTTTAAAACTTCAAAAAATGTTTGCTCTCATAAATACGTAATTTGTTTGCTTCGTTTGTTGACTGTAAGCAAAAAATGTGAACTATGGCAATTGAATTCAACTCAGAGTCAAAGCACGCTTTCTGATACATCAAAGAAAAGAGTTAGAAGATATTGTCCCATCAACATCATCTACTATTGAGTGACAGATTAGATTTGTGGTTATTTAGTCAAAAACACTTTTATTTTAACAGGGCTTAACCAGTACAGTTTATTGTTAACAATGCGAGAGACTCTATATGTTCACTAATAAAATAACGAGAAAAAAATAAAATTAATAAACGGCCCATTTGAGTGAAGGCACACATGTGACAAAGCATTATGGGTAGTCATAAAAGATGTCCGTTTCAATTACATTAAACTGACTGTGTCTTCACATAAATTGATGTTTGAAGGAGATGAAGGTAATGGAGCACCTGGGTCTCATGAGGTTGTCATTTTATACATGCTACAAATCAAAGGACATGTGAATGTCT